>NW_004949143.1:379836-390960 GCF_000317375.1 Microtus ochrogaster
GAAGTAGGATCAAAACCCAGTGCCATTGTCCTTGGCTTCTCAGCAACCCTCATTGTCCGCCATATTCAGAGAGTCCGGGTTTATCCCCTGCTTTTCCAGTCACAATCAGCTTTTATACCAAAATGTAAACGGAGAGGTAAATTCATTAACATTCTGTTTCCTAGGTAACCAGGTGAATGGCTTTTAGTCAGGTCCACGTCTACCTGTGTTTCCTCTGTCACATCAGTATGCTATCTCAGTCATGTAGGCTTAAATTAGCATCTCTATTCAGGCATCCTTCAAATTACAGAGAAGGAGCAAAACAACATCCTAACCTTTTGTTGGGGTCGCGACAGCCTGTCTGGAAGATGTAGGGAAAAGAAATCCTTATATATTATTATGAAACTTTATAATAAACAATATATGAAATTATAGGTGTCCAGAACTTTTGATTAATTCTCATTTTTTATGAGTAAATGTCTTACATTTTTCAGGGTAATGTATCATATCTTTGTGCAGTATTTTTTTAATTTCTTCACTATTTGGCAGGTGTAAAACATACTGCTTAAAAATAAGATTACTGAATCTTTATGTATCAATGATAAAATATTTGACTATTATGGGCTTAAACAATATTTTCCCTCTAAACCTTTGGTTTTTGTTATATAATGATTCAGGATGCACTGATTTGTATGTGTCTGTGTATGTTCATGTGTTTGCTTGAATATCTGTATATGGATATTCATGCATGTATATGCTATGTATGTGTGGAGGCCAGAGGTCATATGGGGTGTTTTCTTTAATTGTTCTTCATTCTATTTTTGAGATGGGGACTCTCATTAAACTGGAGCTTTTCAGTTCAGATTTTGCTAGACTGGCTGGCCAGCAAGCCCTTGGGATCTTATAGTTTTAAGGTCCCCAGTTCTAGGAATACAACTTTCATGTGAGTACTGAGGATCATATTCAGGTTGTCATATTCGTGGCAAGGGTTTATAGGTTGGGCTAGTTCTTCAGCCCCAACACAGTAGTTTTTAATTTAATTTTTTTTCCAAGACAGGGTTTGTCTGTGAAGCTCTGGCTGTCCTGGAACCAGGCTGGCTTTAAACTCAGAGATTAACCCACTTCTGCCTCCTGAGTGCTGGGATTAATGGTATGCACCACCACTGCCCAACTCCAGCACAGTAATTTTAAGAACATGTTTGTCATATTATTGAGACTCACTGTAATTCCAACAGTGTGATAATTTAAGTCATGTTACTTATGCCTCTCTTCAAAATCCTTCAATGAACCTGAAATGTTGATATACACCTGCAATCCTAGCACTAAGGAGGCTAAGGCAGGAGGATTGTGTGTTTGAGGCTAACTTTGGCTACATAGCAAAATTCTTTCTCAAAAAGTCAAAACTAAACCAATCACTTAACCAACCAACTAATCATCAACCATACCAAACCAACAACAAAACACCCCAATGTAAACCAAAACAACAATGAAACAATTTTTGTAATGTAAATTATGTTTCACTCAAAATAAAACTCACATTCCTTACTGTGAGCTATAGTGCTTTTTGGGTATCATACTATGGTCCTTATTAATCAGCTGGTATAGCCACATATACTTCTTACATGTCCCTTAAACATACCAAGAATGGTCCTGCATGTTGCCTCTTCCCTTTTTTAGAGTCATACTCTCTTCAGATAATTGCATGAGTTTATTTCCTATCTTTATGCATGCCTCTATTCAGTTATTAATATTTCATTGATAAGCACATTTACATGTTTATTAATATACTCACTCATATATGTATGTATATACAGAAATAAAAACAGATTAAAGAGCATATTAGTGCCTTTCAGATATTAAATATGACTAATATATATACATAAACATATGCATATATAAAGTCTAGGACTATAAACTCATATATGTGTATAAATATATGTATACCTACTTACATATTGTCTATTTTCTGATGAGAATGTAAATCCTTTGAGAGCAAGTACTTCTTCTCCCTGTTATATCTCCAGTGTCTAGACCCATGGATGGTTCCAATAAGTTCATGCTGAATATTTATTGAATAAATTTTGTTTAACATCATTTACCTTAATTTTTTAAGTTTTTAAAAATTTATTACATAATTACTAGATTTACATCATCCCCATCCCCACCACTTCCTCTCCATTTCCAACTCTTCCCATGCTCCCAACCCCACTCTCAAACTCATGACCTCTTCTTTAAGCATTATTGTTTGATACACAAACACACACACACATACACACACATATGTATATACATGCATACACACATACACACATGGTGAGTCCATTTAGGGTTGTTTGTGTGTTTAGGGCTTACCACTTGTGATTGGATAGTCTGTCATGGGGGACGTAATCCCCGGGGAGGACTGATTCTTTTCCTTCTCTCATTAGCCATTGATTACCTGTAGCTCTTATCTTTTCATCTATGGGTGGAGCCTTGTGGGAATTCTCACATCCATGCTAAGATGTCATCTGCTATTGTCATTGTTCACATTTTATTTAGGCAAGCATTTGTTGAGATTTCATGGGTGTAACTTCCCTTGTCCTAGACAGAAGACACACAATCACACAAGAAATCCTCATCCTCTGGCTCTTACAATCATTCTGTCATATTATAGATATGTCAACTTGGTTTGGACATCCATGGTAAGATAATCTTTGCATTTTGATCAGTTATTGCTTTCTGTAATTGTCCTCATATGCTGAAAAAAGAAGCTTCTTTGATGAGGGGCGAGGGCTATAATTATCTCTGTATATAAGTATTTAGAATGCAGTTAGAAATTATGCTGGTTTAAAAAAAATGTCAGTAGTAGGATATCCTCTTGGGTGACCTTGAGACATCACCTGAGATTAAGGTCATTGTATGGAGTTTTCCTGAAGACCATAGAGATATTCACCTTATATTCTCTTCTTTCTACAAGTATAACTGAGTTAATGACATGTACTTTTACCTGGCAAGATGGCACATTTCTTTAATTCCAGTACTTGGGAGACAGAGACAGGTGGATATCTGTGAGTTTGAGGCCAGCCTGTTGACAGAGGTTTCTGTCCCACTGGGTCCTGCAGTCGTTCAGTCCCAAAGAAATACACAGATGTCTACATTAATTATAAACTGATTGACCTAGTAGCTCAGGCTTCTTATTAATTCTTACGACTTTTATTAGCCCATAATTCTTGTCTGTGTTAGCCATGTGGTTTAGGTACCTTTTCCAGCAAGGAGTCAAATCTTGCTTCCTCTGTGTCTGGGTCACAACTGTAGACTGAAACTTCCCTCTTCCCAGAATTCTCATTGCCTCACCTCTACTTCCTGCCTCTTTGCCCCGCCTATACTTCCTGCCTGGCAACTGGACAATCAGCATTTTATTAAAAGTAATACAAGTAGCAGGATAAAAGATCATTGCTCCATAGCACCCCCCCACTTTTTTTAAACAAGAACTCTGAATATAATACCCTTTGTTTAGCTTTTCTCCTGACCGTTATCCATAACAACTTATAGCCAACATTCTAAACAAAGATAAATATCTATAATCCATTTTTTGGGAATGTGGGTGTAGTTTTTCTAGGCTACTTCTTGTAGATTGGGGGTACTGATAATCTTATGGGGACCTAAAGAAAATATAGAATTTGGTTCAAGTCTTGACTAGAGTATCCTATGAGGCTTGATCATCTCAGTCAGCAGTCTTGAATCTGTTCTGGATGTAGAACTCAGACATCTGGGCCATCTGCTCCTATCAGATATTTCTCAGGGGGTCTTCCTTGATCAAACATGATTTTTCTTAACCTGGAATGAATCCACAGCCCCATGTTGGATGCCAGATGATGATGGAAGTCACAAAATAATCCCACACTAGTTCAGAATTATGAATAATAAAGGGTTATTTATTTAGGGGAGACTTACAGATCATTGTCCTAAATTACAGTCTTCTGCATGAATAGGGAACAGGAACAGAGTCTAGTAGCCAGAAGTGAGAGGTGGAAGCAGGAGAACAAGTGCACACTTTACAGCTGTATTTATACTATAAGAGACCATGCCCAAGTGGGTTGATATCTTAAAGGCTACTGGCTGAAGGAGTGGAAGGAGCTCCCACAGCACCTCCCCCTTTTGTTTAAATAAGAGAGCTCCAAATCTGATACAAAACTATATAAACTAGAAACAGATCAAGTATAAAATTAGAATTACCAACTAGCATAAACAATATTAAGCAAGGAATGTATGCTAAATGTTTTTAATAAACATTCTATACTATGGAGTCTAAGTCTGTATTGGAAATGGCTTGGCTAGATCATAAGAGGATGGTAACTATGATTATCTAATCTTCAAATCCCATCAAAGGCCTGAAAAGGGATGCCATTTGTTGACAGAGGTTTCTGTCCCGGCTGGTCCTGCAGTTGTTTAGTCCCAAAGAAACACACAAAGGTCTATATTAAATATAAACTGATTGGCCTATTAGCTCAGGCTTCTTATTAATTTTCACAACTTTTATTAGCCCACAATTCTTGTTTGTGTTAGCCATGTGGCTTGGTACCTTTTCCAGCAAGGCAGTCACATCTTGCTTCCTCTGTGTCCGGGTCAAAAACACAGACTGAAACTTCCCTTTTCCCAGAATCTCATTGTCCCACCTCTACTTCCAGCCTGGTTACCCCACCTATACTTCCTGCCTGGCTACTGGCCAATCAGCATTTTATTAAAAATAATACAAGTAATAGGATAAAAGACCATTTCCCACAGCACTAGCCTGGTCTACAGAGTGAATTCCAGAATAGCCAGGATTGTTTAGAGAAACCCTGTCTCAAAAATAACAAAAAAAGAAGAAAATGGAAAAAAAGAAAAAAACAAATCAAATCAAATCAAAACAAAAGAAAGATTGGCCGCTTTCAGGGTTAGACTGTGTTAATTAATAAGGTGGGCTTAATTACAAATGCCAAGCTGTTAGACCTCTTCATTCTCTCCGTGATTCCAATAAGTTACCAAGTATGGCAAGATGTGAATTATTATGACACTTTATTAGACAGCTGTGGCAACTTCCCATTTCATTTTTCCAAAGCTCATTAAAGTTTTCCCTAAATAGCAAGTCTTTATTTTTATTCATTTTGTGCCTAGAATCTCAGCCCCTACTGTGAGTACCCACACCTCCTTGCAGTATAATGCTGTCTGTCATTTTTTTCAGCACAGAGAAAAATGAAACAAATATACAAAAGGATTTGCTTTATAAGAAATTGTTTCCTTACCTTAAAACTGGTGTGATCTTCTATTTTCATAGGAATTGTGTGTTTTCTTTCCTAAACACACACACACTTAGAAAATTTTGCATATAGAGTAAGGGGTCTGATGAACTCATTGAAACATAGTCCTTTTTTGCAAGCTTCATTTTATGGGTTGATGGACTACAATTAAAATCAGAATCTGGGACCTAAACTCTTTATGGTTAGAAAATATGGGCCCACCAAGGGGTAATAACATGGTCGATCATAATAGTTATATCATAGTTCCACACATAAACAGATTTAAGAAACTCAGTGGAATTATTTATGTAAGGAATAACATAACTATTGCTATATTATTACTGCTAATGCTAGTTAGCTAAGTTATTGAACTTGCGGCTAAACATTTTAGATGCCATTTTTTGAGTAGTGTTTCTAGCACTCTTAAATAAATTAAGCATTTATTCCGAAAGATGAGAAACGTGAGACTCAGGAAATTTAAATTAAGATTCTGTTTGCAAGACTGGTAAGTAATTTTGAGTTCATTGATCTTTTTTATACATTTTTTACTGATATTTATTGAGTTCTACATTTTTCTCTGCTCCCCTTCCTGCCTCTCCCCTCCCCCTTCAACCCTCCCCCAAGGTCCCCATGCTCCCAATTTACTCAGGAGATCTTGTCTTTTTCTACTTTCTACTTCCCATGTAGATTAGATCTATGCATGACCCTCTTAGTGTCTGCATTGTTGTCTAAGTTCTGGGATTGTGGTTTGTAGGCTGGCTTTCTTTACTTTATGTTTAAAAACCACCTATGAATGAGTACATTTGATAATTGTCTTTCTGTGTCTGGATTACCTCACTCAAAATGATGTTTTCTAGCTCTATCCATTTTCCTGCAAAATTCAAGATGTCATTATTTTTTTCTGCTGTGTAGTACTCCATTGTATAAATGTACCACATTTTCCTTATCCATTCTTAGGTCAAGGGGCATTTAGGTTGTTTCCAGGTTCTGGCTATGACAAACAAAGCTGCTATGAACATAGTTGAGCATATGTCCTTGTGGCATGATTGAGCATCCTTTGAATATATACCCAAAAGTGGTATTACTGGGCCCTGAGGAAGGTTGTTTCCTATTTTTCCGAGAAATCGCCACATTGACATTCAAAGGGGATGTACCAGCTTGCATTTCCACCAGCAATGCAGAAGTGTTCCCTTTTCCCCACAACCTCTTCAGCATAAGTAGTCATCAGTGTTTTTGATTTTGGCCATTCTTACAGGTGTAAGATGGAATCTCGGAGTTGTTTTGATTTGCATTTCTCTAATGACTAAGGATGTTGAACATTTCCTTAAGTGTCTTTCAGCCATTTTAGATTCCTCTGTTGAGAGTTCTCTGTTTAGGCCTGTACTCCATTTTTTTAATTGGATTATGTGAACAAGACAAAACAACAGCCTACAGAAAGGAAAATGATCTTCACTAACCCCACATCAGACAGAGGTTTGATCTCCAAAATAAACAAAGAACTCAAGAAATTGGACACCAAGAGTCCATTGATCTTAATCCAATCTTGTATTATACTTTATTCTCTCATTGGTTAACTTTGAAAGAACATCACTGGTTTAGAACTCAGGAACCTTGCTTTTCTCATTCATAAAATAAAAGATTAATTTGAGAACAAATATTTCCAAAGGGAAGTTGAAGGTGCAATAATACCTCTGTATCCTGAGAAGTAGCCTATATTAGCTATTACTGTTGCAAATATGGCAGGCTTGGCCTGACATTGAGATAATAATTGAGCTTACAGCTAAAAAACACCATTGCTCAGGTGTTTTTTAGCTCTATGAATATCAGGTGTTGTATACAATATACAACCCAATGTGACTTGACTTAAAACAATATTAATTTTATTTGAGTCAGTATTAGAAATACAAATTTTAAAGAAATATCTTGAAATTCTTTAGTTCCTTAATATTATTGATTTGAAATTTAAAGCATTTGATTAAATGAAAATAACTTCTCATGTGGTTCATTTCATGGGTGACTCTCTTTCTTAACTTTCTTCTTGCCCTGCTATGATTTCCCTTGTTTGCTACCTATATTTCAAAACAAATATCATGTCTATTGGGAAATATTCCTAGATTCACTTTCTAGGATTACTTAGGTGCTCCAGTAAGGACTTCCAAACCACTTTGGATCAATGGGTTGCTTTGGGTGAAATATCAACACACAGGCTTAGGTAAATATTGTTGTAGTGAAGTCCTCAATGTGCTCAAAAAGTGTTATTATCAAAGGAGAACTAAAACACAGCATAAAGAATGCGTAACTTATAAACATTGACCTGCATATATTTATACATTACAATTAGACATATTTTAATTTAGGCATAAACTAATGAAAATGTCTATCAAGATAGGGAACATGTCTATTACTCTAAAAGTCATCTTTATTCTCATTAATAACCTTTTCCTCCCACCTAATTCTTCTCAATGATACCTGTATTACCACTGATTTTCTATCAGTCTATATTAATTTTCAAATTATACAGTTTTACACATATACAATGTCACAATATCTACCATTTTTAACATTTGGGACTGGGAAGATGTCTCAGACAGTAAAAAAAAATTGTTGCAGGTGTACTCAAGCCCTATGCATCTTAGGTACTGCTTCCAACTCAAAACCCAACAAGATTTATTTTACTTGAGGTAATACTTAATACACAAATTCTTAAAAAATATCTCAAAATTCTTTAATTTCTTAGTATCATTGAGGTTTAGAAAACCTCAAAACATTTGATCAAATGAAAAGACTCATGTGGTTCATTTCATGTGTGGCTTTTTTTCTTTTTTTCTCACTATGTTATAAATCCTCTCTTGTCTGCTTCCTATACTTCAAAATAAATACAATTTCTTTTGGGAAATTTTCCTATATTCACTTTCTAGGATTAGTTCAATCACCCAGTATGTGTTTTCTGCAAAAGCATGAAGATCTGAGCCCAGTCCCCAGCAATTGCACAAGCATAGCATGGCTGCTCTTGCCTTTAATCCCAGTTTTGAGGAGGAAGAAAAAATTCTCCAGGGCTTGATGCTTAGCAAGCCTAGTGAATCTGTGCACCAAGTTTAGTGAGAAATATAGAAATATCAAAATTTAAAATGAGGAAGGACTGGGGAAGACAGCACTGACATTTTGGTTTCCATATACATGTATACATGCATGCACATACACATAAATACAAATATGCCTACACTTGAAATATATACACATGTAAAGAAGAAAAACTAATTGTTTCATATAATACTTTTTTGGGTTTAATTTAATTGACAGTACATATTACAATATTTAGATATATGTTTACTTTGTAAAAAGATCAAATCAGAGCAATTAGCATCTCTGTCATCTCTAGCATTTATCATTTCTTTTATGCTGTGAGTATCCTAAATGCTCTCTTGTATCTACTTTAAATATATATACTTTTATGGCTAACTATATAGTCACCACACCATGTAACAGAACACCAGGATTTTTCCTTCTAGGATATTGTATGTGTCTACCAATTTTGATTGACTAATCACTTGCTCACATCCCTCTACTCTCTTTATCCTCTGACAATTAACATTTTACTGTATAGTTTACAAGATCAGCTATTTTAGATTTTCTTTACAAGTGAGACCACAAAGGTATTGCCCTTATGCACCTTTCTTATTCACTTGGCATAATGTCTTCCAGGTCCATTCACCTTCTCATAAGTGTATGTTTTATTTTGGAAAATGTATATTGAGGCTATTGCCAACTTCTTAATCAGATTTTTTAATGATTTTGTTTTATTTTTGATGTTTCTTTGAGTTCCTTTTATATTCTAGATATTAACTCTATGTCAGATGTTTAATTATATCACAATTATTATATTTTCTCCTGCTACATTGCTTCTTTAATCAATTAATGATTTTTTTCTTTGGTGTGCAGAAACATAATTTAGCCCCATTGCCATAGCTATGTTTGCCTTTGGGATAATAAAAATCCCTTAGCAGATCAATTTTATGAAATATTTTCCCATGTTTTCACCTACTAGTTTTTGTTTATCTTCAGATCATTTTGGATTACTTATTCTGACTGATGAGAGACAGAGTTCTAGTTTCATTTTTCTATATGTAGATAAATAGTTTTTTCTTGAAGACATTGTTATTTCCCAGTTCTTTGCTTTTGGTGCCTTTGTTGAAAACTAGTCTGCTGTAAGGAGTCTTATAGCAGCTGGTTACCCGCCCACTGGGGTGTGGCCTCTTATACTGTATAAGCTGATGTAGAACATGCTTCTGCTCTCTTTCTGGTTGCTGGATTTGGTTTCTGTTCTCCTTTCAAACAGAGGATTCTGACTTGTGAGTTTACCCCCAAATAAATATTCATCTATTTCTCAATTCTGAGCTAGTGTGGGATTTCTTTTAAGCATCCTTCCACCATGGTGCCCAGTCTGCCAAATATATGTGGATTTATTTATGGGCAATGTAATATCTCCCATGATATATATATATATATATATGTATATATATATTCACCATGCTGTTTTGATTGCTATAACTTTGTAGCACATGCATTTGGCAAAGTGCTTTTGCTTTTCTTTTTAATGCCTGTGGTATTTTTTTTTTGGTAAGGTGCTCAGGATGCAGAAAAAAATATGTAGCCTTTGCTCCTAAGGTTCTTAGGTTCTCTTGAAGAAAAAATGTATATAAAGTTGTTTGGAATGCTGAGTGGCCAATTCTACTACAATATACATACAAATATACAATGGAGGGAAATATCTAATAATGTCTTGGGGAGTTTTTAGAGGAAATAGTCCTAAAGACAATAATTGAAGGATAATAGGAGCTTCACAGACAAAAAGATAGGAAGCAGCCAGAGACTATGGAAGACAGTTGGCAAAAACAACTGACCTGGTGACTGAATAATCCTCAAAGCAACTCTATCTCTGTATTGTGAGATTTATGGAATACCTTATGGTGCTAAAAATTATAGAAGTAATATTCCTTTTAATTCTTCTAGATGCTCAGAGTTCCAGGATCAAGATTCTGGTAGATGCAGTGTTTAATAAGGCCCCTTTGTAGCATGAACTCTAGTTGGTCTTAATAATAAAAAACCCAGAGTCAGATATTAAGGGGTTAATGCTGAAGGATAAGCGAAGCAATGCAGCCAGCCACTAGAGAGACCTTTTACCTCTACCAATGCTCAGATCAAAGGGGTTATCCTTTCCTCAGACTGTATCCTCAGAATTTGTTCTCTGACTACAGGGACAATCCTCAGAATGCAACTGTCTCCACCAAACCTCAGACTGTACTGAGCTTCTGTGTCCTCCTGCTTTATATTTCTCTCTCTGCCAAGTCATATGACTCCTGTCTCCACCTCCCTAGTGCTGGGATTAAAGCCATGTGATCCCAAGTGCTGGGATCACCTTTGTGTAAGCTCTGTTTCTCTTTTAGATAGAATCAATGGAGTGGGGAGTCCTTCTTTATATGTGTTGCTTTTATTGGTTAATAAAGAAACTGCTTTTGACCAATGGCTTAACAGAATATAGCCAGGCTGGAAGAGATATATAGAGAGTAGGCAGAGTCAGGGAGAGGCCATGTCGCCATCTGCAGGAGACAGATACACTGGAACCTTGCTGGAAAGCCAAAGCCGCGTGGCAATATACAGATTAATAGAAACGAGTTAGTTTAGAATATAAGAGCTAGCTAAAATCGTGCTTAAGCTATTGGCCAAACAGTATTGCAAATAATATAGTTTCTGTGTGATTATTTCGAGTCAGGACAGTTGGAAAATGAACTAACAGCCTCGCCCAACAAATTGGCACCAATATGGGTTATTACATCCATAAAATCTGAGAGAACATTTTTTGAATGGGCTCTGTTTGTTTACAGCAAGT
>NW_004949143.1:393256-398534 GCF_000317375.1 Microtus ochrogaster
GGCAATGGGTTTTTGATCCTACTGCACGTACTGGCTTTGTGGGAGCCTAGGCAGTTTGGATGATCACCTTACTAGACCTGGATGATGGTGAGTGGTCCTTGGACTTCTTCCCACAGGGCAGGGAACCCTGATTGCTCTTTGGACTGAGAAGGGAGGGGGACTTGATCGGGGGAGGGGGAGGGTAATGTGAGGCGGTGGCGGGGAGGAGGCAGAAATCTTTAATACATAAATAAATAAATAAAAGAGATGTCTTCCTGATTCAGCGGTAACGGAAAAAAACATGTGGTTTCAAAATGGCGGCTTCTTGGTCTGTGCTACTAGCCCAGTACAAATTCTGTCTCTTTCAGGAGGCTGAGCACTTGAATGGAGTTTGTGGGCAGCATGCTGCAAGTTTGGTGACAGCATGGGCCAACTGGTTATCAGAGTTGAGGTGGTGAACATGGCTCTCACCCTGCAGTCTCAGAGGCAGTGAAAGGACATCCACAATACTGGAGTGGGTGGAGCCAACAGGCAAAGTAGGCTTAGTCCTAGCCATACCACGTTGCATTTTAAGAAGTGATGCGGGTCAGAAAAGGATTACAGATACTCAATAAAGACAGATTCGGATAAAAAAAATAAGACCTCTAAATGGGTCACAATGTGTTTAAATAATGTACGTAGGCTTAGGAGAGAGAAGAAAAAGAGTATAGACAGTGATTCACAGCCAAGCACTGGACTGAGCTCCTGGAGTTCAGTTGAAGAGAGGGAGGAAGGATCATATAACCAAGCAAGGGCAGGGGGATCAAGATCATGATGGAGAAAACCACAGAGACAGCTAACCTGAGCTAGTGCAAGCTCACAAACTCTGGGATGACAGCTGGGGAACCTGTATGGGCCAAACTAGGTCTTCTGAATGTGGGTGACAGTTATGTGGCTTGATCTGTTGTGGGGGACTGGCAGTAGAACCAGTATTTATCCCAAGAGCATAAACTGGCTTTTTGGAGTCCATTTCCTATGGTGGGATACCTTCCTTTTCTCATATACAGAGGGCAGGATCTTGGCTCTGCGTCAACTTGATATACCAGACTTTGCTGACTCCTCAACAGAGGCCTTACCTCCTCTGAGGAGCAGATGGAAGGTGTGGAAAGAGGGGAGGTGTGGGGTTGCGAGAAGGTGAGGGAAGGGAACTGTGGTTGGTATATAAATTGAAAGAAAATTAAGAAAAGAAAAAAAATTAAGATTCCTCCAGGTGACTTGTGTGCATATCAATTTTTAGGGAAGTGCTTTTCTTTGTTGTTTAACAACCCTGGAGGAAATTAAATTAAGTACAAATATAGCAACTGATTAAAGAGCAGTTAGTCTGCGATATATCTTTATACTCAGGTTTCTGATCTTGCAGTTTATATAATCAAATGTGTGCATAGAGTCATATTATCCTTTTTGTGGCTTTATGTCATAGGTTCCTAATTAGAGATTTGTATTTGCCAAAAGGCCAGTTGGTATTTATAGTAATCCATGATATTGTGAATTTTCTTTCATTTGCAGCAGCTATTTTTTTTTTTTTACCATTCTTCATGTTATATCCAAGCAGTGGATAATAAAAGAACAAGAAAGTTAAAACAATTGATTAAAATTTCAAACTAATTTTTTGTAGCTATATTATATATAGAATACATGTTAGCAATGCTGACTGGTACAAATATAGTAAACAAAAAAGAACAGGCATGAATAAAAGAAAAATGAAGTGGGTACTGTTTTGAAATGTCCCAAGAGTATGTACCTGCATTCTCTTGTTTCATTTTATTATATTATTTTACTTTTGTATAATTACATTTTCCCCTTCACTTTCCTACCTCCAAAGTCCCCCATTTATCTATTCCCACTCTATTTCATATTCATGGTCTCTTGGATTATAGGTTTATAGGTTCTTAGAAAAGTTTTCAATCACAGGCATGTGTTCTACCCTGTTGAGCTGGCTTTTAATCCTATGTTAGCAGAAAGTGGTTTATTAACCCTATAACATTCATGCCACTATTGTATCAATAGTGCAACAGGACTTAGTTATACTCCTAAATATAACTTGCTCAGTCCACATAATGTTACAAGCTTGTATGTTTTCAGTGCTGACCATTTGGCACCTCTTCTGTTTCCAGGTTTCCTCAGTTGCCTATAGTCCTTTGTATAGTGTTGAGGCCTCATAGGCTTTTCCCTGTCCAGTTTTGTAGTAGGAACGGTGGGCTGCATTCCTGCCTGGCTCACTTTACACCCGAAATAATTACATGGAAATTCTATTCTTTTAAACACTGCTTGGCCCATTAGCTCTAGCCTCTTACTGGATAACTCTCACATCTTGATTAACCCATTTCTAATAATCTGTGTAGCACCATGAGGTGATGACTTACCAGGAAGGATCTTAACCTGCAGCTATCTTGGAGAGGAGAGCTATATCATCTGCCTCACTGCCTTCTTCCTCCCAGCATTCTGTTCTGTCTACTCCACCTATCTAAGTTCTGCCCTATCAGAAGCCAAGGCAGTTTCTTTATTAACCAATGAAAGTAAGACATAGACAAATGACTCTCCTCCATCACAGTTTGTATTGTCTGTTGGTGTTATCCTTATTCTACTCATATTTGGACAGTCATGTTGGTGAGAATTTATGGATATAGCTTCTGATATTACTGTAAGACAAAACCTTGCAGAATTTCTTTATCTTTTAGCTCTTAACAGTTTTTTTATGGCCCCTCTTCTATAATGTTCACTCAACTTTAGCTGTGGGAGTGTTTTGTAAATTCCATTGTGGCTGGACTCCACAACTTTGCATTTTGATTCTTGATGGGTGGTGAAGACTAAACATATTTGTGAGTATAAAAACAAATGTTTATAGATTATATTATTTTTAGGTATTATGCTGATTTAGTAAATTAGTAGTTTTAGATTCTCCTCCACTAGCCATGACTTCACTAGAACTGAGTAGTTAGCTAGATTTCCAGTACCACACAGAGTCTCTCTTGCTGAGCAGATCTTAAGACCAATTTGATACCAGTTGATTATAATCAAGGTATATGTGTCATTACTGCACCTTTAGGGTTATAATGTCATGCTGGCTGTTAATGTGCTTCATAAACTGGGTAGGGCTATTGGTTGCCTTCCTCATTTAGTAACTTGCATGGTGCCTTCTGATACCATGAAAGCTAGTCCTCATGGAGGGGGCATTCAGGCCAGTTCTACTTGTTTCTGAAGTGCATGTTGTCTTCAGCAATGGAGATATTCCTTCCACCTCCAGGTGTGTGGAAGGGTGCAACCAAGGGCCACAGCAATAGCCCGTATGTTTTGGGAGTCTCTGGGAGAGCTCTGGCTAACAACTCAGACGAGGGATTTTCATGTCTGGTATTGGGGCTTGTCTCATTTTAAAGAAGAAATATGGGGTTCCATGTACTGAGATGAAAGGACATCAAACTCTTAATCATTTCAAAGTTGAGGAAGGCAGGGTATTATAGATGTTAGTGTGATGTTAGAACCAGTAAAGCAAATGTACACTTCAGTAAAATGCAACTGCATTGTTATATGGACAGAGAAAAAGTTATTTTTTAGGACCTATGACATCTGAAGCCATAGGTTCTTAGACAGGTTTTCAGTGCCAGGCATGTGTTCCATATTGTGTAGCAGGACTTTAATCCTATGTTAGCAGAAAGTGGTGATTTAATAGAATAGGCCTAACATAACTGACATACCATTATTAAATGCAAGGAATTTAATTTCTTAGAATTATCCTACCCTGTCTTGGCAAGAAAAGACAATCCTGTTTCATATCTTTGTCAGTAGTTGAGGTATGGGCTTTTCTTAACCCCAAGGCCAGTGCTGCCAAGAAGACAAGCTCCCAGTGGAATGTCTTTGGTGCTCAACATTCTCTTGGGAGTAGAGTGGCGTTGCCAGGAGTAATTGTGTCTCATTGGCACAGAATTCTAGGTTAGATTAAAGACCATTTTCTACAGCTCTTCGAAGAGGCTGAAGATTATACTATCTATACTAAATATAATCTCTATGTATCTAAAAGACCTGATTAACCTAAAAATAAATATGACAAACATATAATTCTCAATACCTATCTAACTTGAAGACTAAGAGAATAAACAACTGTGCAATATATGAAGACAATAATCTTCACCTGTAAACAATGTCATTACATATCAAATGTAAACAATGTTATTACATAAATAGTATTAGAGGTAGAAATGTACATTGTGATATGGTAGATGTATCAATACAATATAAACATACTCTTATACAAAAATAGAGGTAGAAACACTCACATTCAATATTCAATATATCAATATACAAGAAACAGTACCAATACAATTTTCTAAAAACAGTAAATCACAAATATCAATAATCTCATCAAACCAGTTAATCCCCCTTTCTTTTTTTGAAAATACTCCTAATTCCATAAAATATCTCCCCATCCCCTCAGCCCTAAACCAACTACTAAAAGATGTCCCTAACCCTGAGGGCAAACTCTGTTGGGAGAGGGGACGTCGTCCTCTTAGATTGCTTCTAGCTGACATGGGGGTGACGTTCTTCTTAGGGGCTCCTGTGAAAGCAAATGATGGTAAAATTCCCAAATTAACCTTTGACCCAAGAAAATTGTAACTAGTCTCTGAGCCTTTTGAGAAGGTCCTGCCAGAGTGTTGTCAAAAATGGGCACCATTCGAAATTGTCTCGTGCAGTCGGTACCAAAAAACAGGTCCAATATTAGCGCTTAAAAAAAATATCCATGACGTCATAAAAACCATATTGAGTTGATGTTGTGGGGCCCCATCTTCATCCTGGAAACTTGAAAGATTACTGTAGGAAAATTTGTTGCTTGTTATGGGAAGTTTAAACATTAACAACAGTGCTCGCTTCGGCAGCACATATACTAAACATTAACAACAAAGACATATACTGACATATAAAGAAAGACACAGATATGAGGAAAGGCAAAGAAAGTTTATCAAGTATATAATTATTCTTATTCTGTCCCATTTCATGGCTCCTGACCTGAGACAGAAACTCTGAGATATCTCTTATCAACAGGCTTGGAATTAAAGAGGGACTGAGCATAGTCCAACTCCAAAACCAACTCTACATATTTATAAAGAAGTGTTTAATAAGACATACAAAAATCAACACTTATAGAATGTATAGAATTTTATTGTTGATCCTTAGTGGGAACTAGTTTCCATCCATCAGTAATTAAATATTCAGGCTCCCTTAAATTCTTTGAAGATGAGTATTTTCCTGTGGAGATAAGAAAAGAACC
>NW_004949143.1:404524-408830 GCF_000317375.1 Microtus ochrogaster
GGGCGGGTATCCGCAAAGCCTCACAGGGCACCAAGTGTAGCGGCGTAAATGAATTCAGACAGATTGTAATAATATATACAGCTTTAATGGGGAAATAGACTTACAGAACCACCGGTTCCCGTGGAGAACAGGGAAGCAGAGCACGTGGGCTCCCGCTTGCCCGATTTATAAGTAAACATTCACCGGAGGCAAACACGCCCCCTAAGGGGCTGGGCTTATCCCTACATTTCTTCATATTTTGCCATTAAATACATTTTGGAGATGCCACATAAAAAGCTTCCCCTACTTTTGAGAATGCTGAAAGTTTGGTAAAGAAATGTAAGTCCTTGTACTAACTCCAGAATACAGTTAAATGAGTTGAAATCCATCCATAGTACTTTCAGATGTTGTTTATTGAGAATGTTTCCTTTATTAGTAAGCCTCATGGTAACTACTAATCTCAGAAAAGGAGGATGATAACCAGGAGATTAGAAAGGCCACAGCATTCCCTTACCAAAATGTAACAATTTCTTCATTAAGATTTTTTTTTCCTGCAACCTCAGTGGAACTCTGAAACACAGCTTGCCCCAATACTGAAGAGAATTAAGAGGTGAGTGAAAGCAACATGGTAGGATGCCCCACTTTTGAGTACCTTTCCTGTGGGACAAAACCCTCTGCCTATTCCCCAACTTCTTGGATTATATAGCCAGTCAGCAGGGAGTTTCCTATGGCTAGGCTCCCCCCAAACCCAAACCCAAACCCATTCAGCTGCCATCCAAACTATTAGCCACACCCTGCCCCCAAACCCACCTATCCTCCAGCAATCTCGCTGGAACTCTGAAACATAGCTTGCTCCAATACTGAGAGGACTTAAGAGGGACCAAGAGCTTGCTATAACACTGAGGGAATTAAAAGAGAGCACCAAGAGAGCAAACCAGGAGAGATGACCAAGAGAGCAGGCTTATAGAGACCTCAGAGGCCTTCTGAGACAGATATTAACAGTACAGAACAGACCAAAAAAACAAAAAAAAAACCCTCCCAAACTTTTTTTTTAAAGAGAACAAAAAGGTGGCCTACTAAATGGGAAAAGATCTTTACCAACCCCACATCAGACAAAGGACTGATCTCCAAAATATATAAGGAACTCAAGAAACTGGACATGAAAATTCTAAATAACCCAATTAAAAATGGGGTACTGAACTAAACAGAAAATTCTCAACAGAAGAATCTCAAATGGCCAAAAGATACTTAAGGAAATGTTCAACATTCTTTGCTATCAGGGAAATGCAAATCAAAATGACTCTGAGATACCAACTTATACCTGTCAGAATGGCTAAGATCAAAAACACTAATGATAGTTTATACTGGAAAGGATGTGGAGTAAGGGGAACACTCAACCATTGCTGGTGGGAATGCAAACTTGTACAACCACTTTGAAAATTAGGATGGCGGTTCCTCAGAAAATTGGGAATCAACTTACCTCAGGATCCAGCAATACCACTCTTGGAAATATACCCAAAAGATGCTCAATCATACTACAAAGGCATTAGTTCAACTATGTGTATAGCAGCATTATTTGTAATAGCCAAAACATGGAAATAATCTAGATGCCCCCCAATCGAAGAATGGATAAAGAAAATGTGGCACATTTACACATTAAGGTACTACTCAGTGGTAAAAAACAATGACATCTTGAATTTTGAATACAAATGGATGGAATTAGAAAACACTATCCTGAGTGAGGTAACACAGACCCCAAAAGATGAATATGGTATGTACTCACTCATTAGTGGATACTAGCTATAAAGGACATTGAGTTTATATTTTATGATCCTAGAGAAGCTAAGTAATAAGGTGAATCCAAAGGGAAAAAATGTATTGACCCACCTGGAAATTGGAAAGGGACAGGATTGACTGGAAGGGTTTGGATCATGGGGGTTAAGGGAGAGGGTATGGTAGGAGGAGAAGAGGAGGGTAGAGGAGGAGAGTAGAGGAGAACTTGAGGGAATGGGATGGTAGAGATGGAGAAAGGACAGAGATGAGAGCAAGGAAAGAGATATCTTGATTGAGGGAGCAATTATAGGTTTAGCAGAAAGCTGACCCTAGAGAAATTCCCAGGAATGCACAAGGATGACCCCACCTAGGACCCTGGGCAATAAAGGGGGCCCGATCTTGTCTTGTCCTGTGGCCAGACTGAGGATTATCTTAACTATCACCACAGAACCTTCATCCAGCAACAGATGGAGACAGAGGCAGAGACCCACACTGGAGCACTGTACTGAGCTCCCAAAGTCTAGTTGAGGAGTAGAAGGAATGAGAATATGAGCAAAGAGGTCAAGACCATGATGGTTCACACACTTAAACAGTTTGCCTGAGCTAATTGGAGCTCACCAACTCCAGCCAGAGTGGGAAGGAACAAGCATAGGACCAAACTAGTCCCTCTGAATGTGGGTGACAGTTGCATGGCTGGGGCAGACTGAGGGGCCCCTGCTGGTGGCACCAGGATTTATCCCTACTGCATGTACTAACTTTTTGGGATCCTATTCTTTTTTGATGTATACCTTGCTCAGCCTAGATAAAGTAGTGAGGGTCTTGGATCTTCCACAAGGCAATGTGCCTTACCTTCTCTGAAGATTGGATGGGAGTGGGGTGGGAGAGTGTGTGAAAGGAATAGGAACAGGGGAGGGAGTGGGAACTTGGATTGGAATTTTTTTTTTCGAGACAGGGTTTCTCTGTGGCTTTGGAGCCTGTCCTGGAACTAGCTCTGTAGACCAGGCTGGTCTCGAACTCACAGAGATCCACCTGCCTCTGCCTCCTGAGTGCTGGGATTAAAGGTGTGTGCCACCAATGCCTGGCTTGGATTGGAATTTTTAAAGTATCTAATAAATTAAAAAAAGAGAGAGAAGATTTTTTCTAGATTATTACAATTTTGATCTGCTTCTAAACTCCTACAAGGTTGATTCTGATATTTTGGCCATTTACCTCTTTTTTTTATGTGAGTAGATGGGGTCTGTGTCCTCTTTCTACACTGCCACTCTCCATGACAGCTCTTTTTTCTTTCTCTTTTCTTTCATTTTTTTTTTGTATTTTATATGCTTAATAACCTTTTCTTTTTTATATTTTCTAGGAGCTGTTAATTTTATATTCTATTTTTACTCTATTTGTGGTTTCTTAAAACATTAGTTTTCCTCACTTTTATAAAAAGGTAGCATCTGTGTTTATAAAGCAAGCACCTGTATAAACATGATTTGCTAAAGAAATACATCACTTTGCCTTGGAAATCAGTACCCTCTAATTCTGATTGAGAGAAGACTGATACTCTGAAAAATTTTATTAGAATCCCCAAGTTTCAATATGGTTTAACCAGCCATAATGGTTAAATAAATGGTTTGAATAAGCATGTACTGTTTTGAGTAAGAATGCCCCCTATAGACTCAAAATTTGAATGTTTAGTAATCAAGGAGTGGAACTATGTATTTGACAGGATTAGAAGGATTTGGAGGTGTGACCTTGCTGTAAGAAGTGCGTCACTGGGGGTCAGCTTTCATGTTTCAAAAGCCTAAGCAGGCCCAGCTTTCCTCCTTCCATCTCCCCTCTCTCAATCTCTCTCTGTCTCTCTCTCTCAGCCTGAGGATCATATATATAACTTTCAGCTACTCTTCCAGTGCCATGCATGCCACCATGCTCCCTGTCACAATAATGGATTAAACCTCTGAGATGTGAGTAAGCCCCAATTAAATTCTTTCTTTCTTAATAGTTACTTTGGTCATGGTATTTCTTCACAATCAATAGAACACTGACTATGACAACATGCTTATAAAATATTGTGGCACTTACATGTTTTAAAGTATTATATATTATTCAAATGAATATTTTACTTTATTAGATTTTCTTACTTTAAGTTATTATACTTGTAAGATTTATTTCTGTTTGAGAGAGTGGCAACCCAACTTTGCTTTTTTAAAAATTTGATTATTTTCCATTTTATTACTGAGCTGCAGATACATAATAAGTCTGTATAAATCCTTTGTCAGATACACATTGATAAATATTTTATCTTGGCCAATAGTTTACCATTTTATTTTCTCAACAGAGTCTTTGGAAGAGCAAATTCCTTAACAAAAACTCATCAGTTTTTCTTTTATATGTTGACAATTTTGTGTCCTCTTTTAAAAATATTTTTTTAGAAGCCAGTCAGATGGTTCAGTGGCTAAAGGTGCTTATCATGCATACATTGCTATCTGACTTTGATTCCTGGAATCCAAGTAAAAATGAAAAGAGAACTGATTTCACAAAAGTTGTCACCTGATATCCACACATACTATGC
>NW_004949143.1:411435-412064 GCF_000317375.1 Microtus ochrogaster
ACTATGCCTTGCATGTCTAAACATTTATATCATAAATATACACATGAACACAATAATAACAAAATTTAAAAATATTTTCCAATTTCAAAATCAGTCACTCAAATTTTCTCATATGTTTTCTTCTGGGATACAATTTTTAATGTCTTCAATTTAGGCTTTTGATCAGTTTCAAGTTAATATTTTCACACCATGAGAGATAATACTTGTAGGCTTCTTTATTATTATTATTATTACAAATTTTCACCTCTTCCCCTCCTCCCCTCCTTCTATTTCCTTCCCCCTCCCCACATTCCCCCTCCCCCTCTCTCTCCAGTCCAAAGAGCAGTCAGGGTTCCCTGCCCTGTGGGAAGTCTAAGGTCCTCCCCACTCCATCCAGGTCTAGGAAGGTGAGGATCCAAACAGACTAGGCTCCCACAAAGCCAGTACATGCAGTAGGATCAAAAGCCAGTGCCATTGTTCTTGGCTTCTTAGTCAGCCCTCCTTGTCATCCACGTTCAGAGAGTCCGTTTTTATGCCATGCTTATTCAGTCCCAGTCCAGCTGGCCTTGGTGAGCTTTCATTAGATCAGCCCCACTGTCACAGTGGGTGGGCATACCCCTCGCAGGCCTGACTTCCTTGCTCATGTTCTC
>NW_004949143.1:413071-423847 GCF_000317375.1 Microtus ochrogaster
TGTAAGATGGTATCTCAAAGTTGTTTTGATTTGCATTTCCCTGATGGCTAAGGAGGTTGAACATGACCTTAAATGTCTTTTGGCCATTTGAACTTTTTCAGTTGAAAATTCTCTGTTCAGATCAGTACCCCATTTTTTAAATTGGGTTAATTAGCATTTTAAAGTCTAGTTTCTTGAGTTCTCTATATGTTTTGGAGATCAGACCTTTGTCTGTTGCAGGGTTGGTGAAGATCTTCTCCTATTCAGTAGGTTGCCTTTTTGTCTTAATGACAGTGTCCTTTGCTTTACAGAAGCTTCTCAGTTTTAGGAGGTCCCATTTATTCAATATTGTCCTTATTGTCTGTGCTGCTGGGGTTATTTGTAGGAAGTGGTCTCCTGTGCCCATGTGTTGTAGACTTCTTCCCACTTTCTCTTCTATCAGGTTCAGTGTGGTCAGATTAATATTGAGGTCTTTAATTCATTTAGACTTGAGTTTTGTGCATGGTGATAGATATGGTTCTATTTTCATTCTTCTACAGGTTGACATCCAGTTATGACAGCACCATTTGTTGAAGATGCTTTCTTTTTTCCATTGTATACTTTTAGCTCCTTTATCAAAAATCAGGTGCTCATAGGTTTGTGGGTTAATATCTGGGTCTTCTATTCGATTCCATTGGTCGACTTCTCTGCTTTTATGCCAATATCAAGCCATTTTCCTTACTGTAACTCTGTAATAGAGTTTGAAGTCAGGGATGGTAATGCTTCCAGAAGTTCCTTTATTGTATAAGATTATTTTGGCTATCCTGGGATTTTTGTTTTTCCATATACAGTTGATTATTGTTCTCTCAAAGTCTGTGAAGAATTTTGTTGGGATTTTGATAGGGATCACATTGAATTGTAGGCCTCTTTTGCATATGGACATTTAATGTTGGTGTGGGAGAACTGTCTGTATTCTGTCAATCATGTTTTAAATAAAAGCTGAGTGGCCAGGCAGGAAATATATGTGGGTCAACAGACAGGAAGTAGAGGAGGGGTGATATGAATGGAGTATTCTGGGAAGCAGGAAGCTCCCTCCGCACTCCTGCCCAGACCACAGAAGAAACAATATGTGATCTGCCATTCTGGGAAAGGTACTGAGCCATGTGGCTAGCATAGATAAGAATAATGGGTTAATATAAGATACGACAGCTAACAAGAAGCCTGAGCTAATGGGCCAATCAGTTTATAACCTAATGTAGATTCTCTGTGTGATTTTCTTTGGGGCTAAACAGCTGCAGGAACAGGGCAGGACAGAAACCCCAACGAGCCTGCTCCTAATGTTACAGAATGGCACCCACGTGGATAACTGATTCCATAGAAAGCCTGAGAAAGCTTGGGATAGAATAGAGTAAAGCATGTTTTCTTGGTAGCTGCCATTTCTCGGTTCTGCTCTGCTTGCTAGAGGCAAGCAAGCACTCACATCTAAGAGAGGCTTCCTGACTCAGCTTTAGCTGCAAAACCCTGCAGCTCTTAAAGAGGTCATGCCACGAAACACTTAAATGGTGTTGATGAAAAGCTGACCATATGCTTTTCGGTTTTCAGCTGTAGCAGGAAAAAAGCTGTGCCATTTTAAAATGCCAGCTTTCTGGACAGTCCTGCCAGTGCAAACTCTGACTCTTTGAGGCAGGGGGTCTGACTACAGAGAGAGTATTTGACTGTTGTTTGTGGACACACTGTTGCAGCTTGCTTGCTGGTAGGGACCTTAAAATGCCATAGAGTTGTGGCAATTAACATGACTACAGCCAGTACCTCCGCCATGAGGCTGGAATTGCAGAAAGCTAAGGAATGGGCTAGATCCAGCCGTCAAAGCCACAGCTTTAATCCTACCCATATTGCTTAGTAAATTAAAAGCTCATGTGGTCAGAAAAAGAGAGAGATATACAGTAAAGATAGATTCAAAGATGAAGAAAACCTCTAAATGGTTTACTATATGTTAAAAATATATGCAGGCTAAAGGTTAAAGTCCTTAAAAATGAAAGAAAGAAAGAGAGAAAGAAAGAGAGTAGTTATATGTGGTGGTACACACCTTTAACCCCAATGCCTGGGAGGCAGAGGCAGACAGATCTCTGTGAGTTCAAGGTGTGGTGGCACACACCTTTATTCCCAGCACTGTGGAAGCAGAGATGAAGGATCTCTGTGAGTTCAAGGATAGCCTGATCTACAGAGGGAATTCTAGGACAAAGATACTCAGAAAACCTGTCTCAAAATCCAAAAGTTAAAAGTAAAAATAAGTGAAATACATGTTAAAGTAAAGCCACAAAAAGATGGAAAATACACAGAGAATCTTGATACTGTATGCTATTGTACTCTCTTTGAATTGTTTGAATGCTAAGGAAGAAGCAACAGCTGCTAAAAGATATTTGCTTATAAATGCTGCTGAATTAATCCAAGATAGGTATTTTGGAAATATCCTGACTTCAAAATTGAAGTCAAAAGATATGTTACTTTGCAGAAGAAATTTTGCTTTTGTTTCCACAGGAAATGAGAGGCTGTGGATTCATTCTGAATTAAGAAAAATCAGGTTTGATCAAGGAAGACCACCTGAAAAATCTCCAGTAGGAACAGATGGCCTGGATGTCTAAGTTCTACATCCAGAACAGATTCAAGACTGCTGTCTGAGATGATCAAGACTCACAGAATACTCCAGTCAGGACTTGATAATTCTAAATTTTCTTTAGGTCTCCATAAGATTATCAATGCTCCCAACCAGCCGGAAGTAGCCTGGAATACTATGCCCACATTCCCAACCAATGGACTATGGATATTTTCCTTTGTTTAAAAAAGAAGAAGAGGGGGGAAGTGGTGCAGGAGAATTGTCTGTATTCTGTCAATCATGTTTTAAATAAAAACTGATTGGCCAGGCAGGAAGTATAGGTGGGTCAACCAGACAGGAAGTAGAGGCAGGACGATAAGAACAGGAGTATTCTGGGAATCAGGAAGCTCCCTCCGCACTTTTGCCCAGATCACCGAAGAAGCAATATGTGACCTGCCCTGCTGAGAAAGGTACCAAGCCATGTGGCTAAAATAGTTAAGGATAATGGGGTAATATACGTTATAAGAGCTAATACAAAGCCTGAGCTAATGGGCCAATCCATTTATAACCCAATGTATACTCTCCATGTGATTTTCTTTGGGGCTTGCCGGCTGTGGGGAATTGGGAAGAATATAAACCCCAATAAACCCCAATGAGCCTGGCCCTTCATGTTACATAACGTCACATTATCATTTATTGAAACCACATTACTTACCTCTATATTAGTTAATTATTATTGCTGTAATATGAAGCATGACCAAAGCATATGGGAGAAAGAGTTTATTTGGGCTTATGGTTCCAGAGGGCTAAGAGTCCATTATGGTAGGACTGCATGGTAGCAAGCAGCAGGTATGGCAACAAGAGATAGATGCTGAGAGATCACATCTCCAGTCCCATGCTGGAATCAAAGAGAGCAAACTTAAAGTGAAGCATGAGGATGAACTCTTAAAGGCTGCCCCCTGTGAAGTATTCCCTCCAGCAAGGCTGACCCTCTCCACAATTTCCCCAAACAGCACCATCTCCTGGAGAGCAAGTATTCAAATGCCTGAGCCTATGCAAGCCATTTCTTTTCTTTTTTTATTAATTTTTATTGAGCTCTACATTTTTCTCTGCTCTCCTCCCTGCCTCTCCTCTCCCCTTCAACCCTCTCCCATGATTCCCATGCTCCCAATTTACTCAGGAGATCTTGTATTTTTTTACTACCCATGTAGATTAGATCTATGTATGACTCTCTTAGGGTCATCATTGTTATCTAAGTTCTCTGGGATTGTGATTTGTAGGCTGTCTTTCTTTGCTTTATGTTTAAAAACCACCTATGAGTGAGTACACGTGATAATTATCTTTCTGGGTCTGGGTTACCTTACTCAAAATGATGTTTTCTAGCTCCATCCATTTTCCTGCAAAATTCAAGATGTCATTATTTTTTTCTGCTGTGTAGTACTCCATTGTATAAATGTATCACATTTTCTTTATCCATTCTTTGGTGGAGGGGCATGTAGGTTGTTTCCAGGTTCTGGCTATGACAAACAAAGCTGCTATGAACATAGTTGAACACATCTCCTTGTGGCACGATTGAGCATCCTTTGGATATATACCAAAAAGTAGTATTACTGAGTTTTGAGGAAGGTTGTTTCCTAATTTTCTGAGAAATCGCTACACTGACATCCAAAGGGGTTGTACCAGCTTGCATTCCTACCAGCAATGCAGAAGTGTTCCCTTTCCCCCACAACCTCTCCAGCATAAGTTGTCATCAGTGTTTTTGATCTTGGCCATTCTTACAGGTGTAAGATGGAATCTCAGAACTGTTTTGATTTGCAGCAAGCCATTTCTTATTCATCTACTCCTTTAACAAATGAATTTTCATTTTATCTCTATATCAGTTGATCATAAGGACATATGGCTTTATATCTATGCATTTTACTCCTTTTCATGGCTCTGTTTGTCTATATTTATACCAATATTATGCTGTCATGATTATAGTTGTTCTATAGAAAATCTAAGTTGGTAACATTTATCCCAAAAGTATTATATTAGTTTTTCAAAATTGTTTTGAGTACTTTAAATTTCTTGTATTTTCAAATGCATTTTGGATCCAGCTTATCAACTATTACAAAATTTCATGCTGAGACTATTTTGTCAGTACATTGTCTCTACAGATAATTACTATTAAAACAATAGTTCTGATCATGAACATGATCTATTAATTTGTGAGATTTCCTTTTATCTTTATTTTGTTTTCATATCATAAACATACTTTGTCAAATCATTTATTAAAACTTAGTATTATTAAAATTTAGTATTTCATCTGAACACTTTTGAATGTGTTTCATTTTATAAATACTATCTACAGTGATAATTTTATGAGTACTCAGAAAATTAATTTTGCAAACTCAACTTCTATACTGTCAGTAATTTTCAAAACAGACATAGTTCCAGTAACTTATTTATACATTTCTTAAAGTTTTCAACATAAATTATGATATCTTCTAATAATAAGATTATGTTCACCAGCCGATGGCGGCACACACTTTTAATCACAGCACTTGGGAGTCACGGGCAGGCAGATCTCTGTGAGTTCAAGGCCAGCCTGATCTACAGAGCAAGTTCCAGGACAACTCCAAAACTATACAGAGAAACCCTGTCTTGTAAAACCAAGAAAAAAAAAGATTGTGATCTATACCTGATTTAACTGCTTATTTCCAAGTTGAGCTCAAGTGTACCTTCTGTGCATTTTGAAATTTGTTATGTATCAGTTTCCTACTAGATTGAAACAGTCTATCCTACAGGGAAGTTTCTTAAGACCAGACCAGAAGTAAACAAGTCAAATCAGCTTCAGGAAGTCCCTGAAATTGACCAGATTCACTAGGCCCCTCCAACCCCCAAGTGTATATAAGCGGTAAAGCCTGCTGAGAGTCACTGTCAGATAAGCCAAACTGCAAAGAAATATGCCTTCAATTAATATCAAATGACTTATCATGTAGTGTAAAATTTTATAATTGTGTACTTCTACTTCTCTGCCTAAGCTTATGTGCTATTTTTATGGTGTATTTCACTCCTACACATGTTTTAACCCCCAATTATGTTGTTATTTTTCATTTATATAATCATCTTTCCCCCTCTTTTTATTTTTGTCTATTTGGCAAAGTAGCACTTCATAAGCTATTCAGTAACTAGGACACAGCTTACACAGCATATTGAATTTATATATATTATCAACAGTAAATTGGAAACATAAAACAGGACTGAGCTATAATTTTTTTCAAGAAAAGGATTCTGAATATTTCAGTGTTTGAAGATCCATTATCCTATCATTGTCCCAAGTTTTCATATTTAGAAACACCTAGTTTCTGGACAGCAAAACAAATGGTTATAGCTAAAACATACAATGGCATGCCTAGAAGAAAGCTTTTGGAAAGGAATCTTATTCTTTTTTTTTCTGTTTTTATTTTCTTTTGTTTTGTTTTAGAACTTTATGTTGATGTAGCTATGCATAAGAAATACACTCTTATTGGTTAATATAATGCAATTACGTTTAACTTCTTCTACATAATCTTGACAGGAAACTTGGTACAAGGTTTATAATAATTAAAAAACCCACAATTTTGTTTATCAATTACAAATATATAAAAAAGATCCTCCATCAAATGCTGCTGAAGAAGACAGCAGAACCTTGAAAAATATACCTTTGGTTTATCTAAAAAAGTAACACACATTGATGTGTAAAAGTTTATAAAACTAGCACAAAACATTGTTGTAATGTCCCAATACAAGCTTTAAGAGTTGAGAAACTAATGGGAGAGTGTACGGAGATAGTTTCATCACCTTTTAAGTTCCTAAGTATTAATAGAGTACAGGTAAGGTATTCATTCATTCAGTCAACACTTCTAGAGTAAGCTGTATCAACTTGGGTTTTAAATTGAATTAACACTTTTATGAAAAATAGTTCCCAAAGTTGATGATCACCACTTGGCTTTAGATATAACTGTAAAACAAGTAAAATGGCCCTTTTAAAAGATTACAGAAAAACAGCCTGCTATAGTTGTAAAATGTCTCATCAAAACAATGTGGTCATTAATGAGTTATGTCTCATTTAAGAGAAAAGTAGCCCCCAGATTAAAAGCAGCTCTGAAAATAAGAAAAAAATATAACTTAAGATATCTCATGTAACACATATTCAAATTCCATTAATCTTGAGCTGCAAGTGTTTGTTACTTTGATACAGTAAGTTTGTCTCATCAGTCAGCATTAAAACGGGAAAAAAAATCACACCTGAATGCCTCAGATATGGGAAACCAAATTTGATTCTCATTATGCTTTGTTTTTAAAATCACACCCATTTTTATCATACTTGACTATCGAGTGTGAATGTTTTAGCATTCTAGGTCGGTGTTCAGGCAAACATTTGGTGATAAATCTTCTAGAAGATAAGTCATGCCTTTCATTTTAAGTGGGCTTGTAGTCAGAGGCTGTTTGTTTGTTCCCAACTCCCCGAACCTGAAATAGTCACACAAAAAGTGTATTAATTACAACACTGCTTGACCAATGACTCTAGCATATTTCTAGCAAGCTCTTATATCCTAAACTAACCCATCTCTATTAATCTGTGTATCACCACGAGGTCGTGCCCTACTGACAAATTTTGGCAGGCTCCAGTGGAGGCATCAATCTCTGATGGTGGCTACATGGCTTCTCCCTGACTCTGCCTTCTTTCTCCCAGAATTCAGTTTAGTTCCCCCTTCTGCCTAGCTCTATTCTGCCCTATCACAGGCCAAAGCAGCTTCTTTATTCATTAACCAATAAAAGCAATACATATACAGAAGGACTTCCCACATCATGGGTTGTTCTTATATTTCTGCCCATTTCTCCTGTTAGAATCTGAGCACAAATGGAGTGAATCATGGGATAGGTTCCATTTGCCTATGTTCTTTTCCAGGGCTCTTTTTTACTTCTGAGCCTATGGCTGACAGAAAACATACTTCAAGGATATGTTTCTGATGAGTATGTGTTTTAGCCACAGGGTTGGAGAAGTGAACACACTGGAGATGAAGGATGCTTCCTAAAGTTTTGCTCTTTTTTTTTGGTAGTATGGATTTCTCAAAGTGTATAGACAAGGACAGACATTTTTATCTCATTATCTGTATTCATAAACTCTGTCTTGCATTCTAGTTCCCAGAACTGGGTGCACTTGATGTGGGATTACCCTCTGCATGCTATGAATATGTTTTATTACCATTGGTTAATGAATAAGGATGTTTCAACTAATGACTTAGCAAAGCAAAGCCAGGCAGGAAATCCAAAGAGAGAGATAGAGAGAATGGATTCAGAGAGACACATGTAGCTGCTAAAGGAAAAGGATACACTTGAATGTTACCAATAGGCCACAGCCTAGTGGCAATACAGAGATTGATAGAAATGGGTTAAGTTAAAATGTAAGAGCTAGCTAGGAATATGCTAGAATCATTGGCCAAACAGTATTGTAATTAATATAGTTTCTATGTGATTATTTGGGTCTGAGAGGCTGGGAAATGAGTGAGCAGGCTCCTTGTACCTTAAACTAATCCCTCCTCTGCTAGTTTGGATCACACCCAAGGGCAGGACTCCAGAAAATCTTGCCTTTTTCTCCTGATATGCCAGCCTTCATTTTCTACTGAGTCATTTCCATCTGTCTACAAATATGCTATATTGCCGTCTGTCTTAAAAACACTCAAAACAACTTTTTTGACATACCATACCTCTCTGCTTCCTTAAGTGGGTGTCTATTTCTCTTTATAGCAATATTTCTTGGAATATCTTCCTATACCTGTTGTTTTCATGTTCTCTTCGCAGGCTCTCATGAATGCATTGCAGATGGGTGCTACATGTCCTCATGGCACTGGAACTTCTCTTCTACCACATCAAATCTAATGGTTAAATATTATTCCCATCACATTTTCTTTTTTAGTAGTGTGTGATACTGCTTTTTCTTTAAAAATCTCTCCATTATACAGGAAAACTCCATTAATATCTTTTAATTATCCATAATTATAGTCTCTTAATTATCTTCCTATCATTGACCATTCTCAATTTCTCTCACAAATTGCCTTTTTTGACTTTCAAATGCTGGATTTCCTTAGACTCTTCCCTAAGTCCTCTTATCTTGATTTGCTGTCGCCCTAGATGATTTCTGTAAGGATTTTAATTATGACCTATAGGGTAACATGTTTCAACTGTTTCCACTGTAAGAACAATTCTTAATTAAATTTTCAGCATTTCCATTCATGTGTATGACTCAAACCACCAGATCTTGATACAAAATAAAGTCTCAAACCTTCTCCTTCAGTTCTGCTGCAGTCTGGTACCTGAAAGCCTACTCTGTAACTGACCTATAATGGTCAGCAATAATCCTCCAATGTAACACGAGGGCCTGCTTGTTGGGGATTCTGTCCTGCCCAGTTCCTACAGAAGGTAAATGCCAAAGAAAATCACACAGAGGTCTACATAAGGTATAAACTGATTGGATCATTATCTCAGGCTTCTTATTAACTTTTACAACTTATATTAACCCATTATTCTAGTATATGTTAGCCGCATGGCTCAGTACCTTTTTCAGCAGGGGCAGGTCACATCTTCCTTCTTTGGTGTCTGGGCAGGACTACAGAGAGAGCTTCCTTCTTCCCAAAATTCTCCTTTTCTCATTGCCCCACCTCTACTTCCTATCTGGTTGTCCCGCCTATATTTCCTGCCTAGCTACTGGCCAATCAGTCTTTATTTGAAATATAATTAACAGAATACAGAACTGTCCACACCATTCCCCCCACCTTTTTTTAAAGGAAACATCCATAGTCCATTTCTTTGGAATGTGGGCATAGTTTTCCAGGCTACTTCCTGCTGGTTGGGGGTGCTGATAATCTTATGGGGACCTAAAGAAAATTTAGAGTCCTGCTGGAGTATCCTGTGAGGCTTTATCATCTCAGGCAGCAGTCTTGAATCTGTTCTAGATATAGAACTCAGACACCTGGGCCATCTGTTCCTACTGGAGATTTCTCAGGTGGTCTTCCTTGATCAAACCTGATGTTTCTTAATTCAGAATGAATCTACAGCCTCTAATTTCCTGTAGAAACAAAAGCAAATTCTCTTCTCCAAAGTAACATACCTTTTGACTTCAGTTTTGAAGTCAAAGTATTCTCAGACTACTTATCATGGTTTAATTCAGCAGCATTTATAAGCAAATATCTTTTAGCAGCTGTTGCTCCTTCCTCAGCATTCAAACAATTCAAAGAGAGCATAACAGCATACAGTATCAAGATTCTCTTTGATTTTCCATCTTTGTGTCGCTTTATTTTAACCTATATTTCTTTTATTTTTACTTTTACTTTTGAGACAGGTTCTCTGTATATCTTTGTCTGTCCTGGAACTCTCTCTGTAGACCAGGTTGGCTTTGAACTCACAGAGATCCACCTGCCTCTGCCTCCAAGTGCTGGGATTAAGGGTGTGCAATACGACACCTTCAACTCACTGAGCTCTGTCTGCCTGTGCTCCCAAGCATTGGAATTAAAGGCATGTGTCACCATGTCTTGAACTCAGAGAGGTCTGCCTGCCTCTGTCTACCAAGTGTTGGGATTAAAGGTGTATGCCACCACCCCCAATTATTCTCTTTTCTTCATTTTTATTTTAGGACTTTAAGCTTTATGCTGCATATATTTTTAACACACTGTAAACCATTTAGATGTTTTCTTCATCTTTGACTCTCTCTTTATTGTATATCTCTCTTTTTTATTTTAAGGACTTTAACCTTTAGCCTGTATATATTTTTAACACACTGTAAAACATTTAGAGGTTTTCTTCATCTTTGAATCTTTCTTTTACTGTATCTCTCTCTTTTTATGATAATATGAGTCTTTAATTTGCTAAGCAATATGGAGAGGATGAAAGCCATGGAATTGACAGGTGGATTCAGCCCATTCCTTAGCTTTCTGAGATTCCAGTCTCATGGCAGAAGTACTGGCCATAGCCATATTTATTGCCACAACTTAATGGAATTTCAAGGTCCCAGCCAGCAAGCAAGCTGCAGCAGTCTGCTCACAAACCACACTCAAATGCTCTGTAGTCAGACTGCTTGCCTGAAAGAGTTAGAGTTAGCCCCAAAAGAATGTACCCAGAGAGCCATCATTTTATTTTATTTTATTTTAGTTTAGTTATTTCTGCCTCCTCCCCAACACCACCTCCCATTTCCCTCCCCCTCCCCC
>NW_004949143.1:424952-425547 GCF_000317375.1 Microtus ochrogaster
TTGTTTTGTGGCAGGACATTCTTAAAGAGCTGCAGGGTTTTGCAGATAAAGCTGAGTCAGGAAGCCTATCTTAAATGAGAATCCTTGCCTCTAGCAAGCAGAGCAGATCTGAGAAATTGCTTCTACCAAGAAACCATGTGTAATGCTGTTATTTTGTTCTAGAATACTTCCCAAGTTTTTCAGGCTTTATGTGGATGCAGTTGTCCATACTTTGGCACCATTCTGTAGCATGGAGAGCAAGCCCTTGTTCCATCCTGGCTGCCCAGCTAGCGTACACCCAAAATAAACACACAGAAACTATTAAATCACTGCCTGGCCCATTATCTCTAGCCTCTTATTGGCTAACTCTCACATCTTTATTTAACCCATTTCTATTCATCTGTATATCACCATAAGGTCGTGGTGAATCTTACTGGGAAAGATTCAGTGTGTCTGATTTTGGCAGCTCCATGGTGGTTCTCTCACTCTGCTTTCTTTCTCCCAAAATTCAGTTCTGTCTTCTCCACATACCTAAGTTCTGCCCTATCAACAAGGTCAAGGCAGTTTCTTTATTCATTATCCAATGAAAGCAACACACAAACAGAAGGAACTCCTA
>NW_004949143.1:427762-428284 GCF_000317375.1 Microtus ochrogaster
CTTCGGTTGCGTGAGTGTGCTATTTACATTAAAGTTGTATCATCTTATACCAACTGGTCTGTATTAATCCGATCAGCCTTCATTTGGCGCTCCAATGTTGTTGCAGATTTTCCCTGCGCCCGCACCAGGACCCGGGCGGTGGCCTCAGCCGCCCCTGCGGATCCCGGGTCAAAGGGCCTTCAGCCACCGCTCTGCACGGGGAACCCGATCTAGTCAGCCTTTGCGAGCGAGATTGGTCGCCAGAGGGAAGCGTTCCGCACCTGCCGACTCTGCTCGCCTCTCCCTGCGCGCTCTCCCCGGCCCAGCGCTCCGGCGCCCAGCACCGCGCGGTTCGTAGGAAAAGCTGCCAATGCAGGCCAGCCCCACACCCTCCCCCGAGTGCACGGGCTTGCTCTATCTCCGTTAGTGCTCGGGGGCACACATTGCGCTTGACTGCGCGGACCACCTCAGTGGCAGACTTGGTCTGATTCAAGGTAACCTCCTCACACACATTATAAATCCTCAGGCAGAATGATAAATTTC
>NW_004949143.1:442680-452755 GCF_000317375.1 Microtus ochrogaster
CTGCAGCCCGTTTTCCGGTTTGCTGTTTCGGTGCATCGCTGGAACTTCGGTTGCGTGAGTGTGCTATTTACATTAAAGTTGTATCATCTTATACCAATTGGTCTGTATTAATCCGATCTGCCTTCATAGTTTAATAGATAATCATCTATAATAGTCAAGTTTGTAGTCATGTTAGATTTTCTAGATTGCATAGATATATTTCAGATAGTATTCTCCATATATTTCACAGACTATAGAATATGGCATTTAAAATATTTTAATAACTTAGGGCTTTTCATGACAATGAGATACATCTGTTCCTCGCAGCACCAGCCACTTCAAGAGGAAGATGGGCATCAAAGAGGCTCCTTATGGAGTTTGCTAGCCATTTGGGCCAGAAACTGCTCTTGCCTGGACTGCTTCACTGGACATGCAAAAACCACAGAGAGATGACTGCTGAACTTGTCTAAAGGTGAGATGATCCTGTTCCATAAAAGAATCAGCGAGACACAGAAAAAAGTGACTGAACTGTCTTTGAAATTTCCTGCTTCATGGAAAAGTCTGCTGGATACTATGGGCCTGTAGGCTGAAGATTCATGCCCCAATGGTACAGAGGAACTTTGGGTGACTGTACAGGCAATGAGATGTCTCTGTCAATTCTAGAGTTTTGGAAGTTGCTTACAATGCACTTCCTGTTTACTTAGGTAATATTATATCCTTCTGGAGTTTTTGATGGAGTTGAAGAATTTATAGTGATAGTTATAGTTTTCCTTAGTTATGATAAAAGATAAAGTAGATATAAGTATTACAACTGTAATTCTTGCTTGATAACTGTTTTGTTATATGTAATTTTACTATGTTAAAGTTAAAGTCTTCTTCTTTATTTAAACAGAAAGGGGGAAATGGTATAGGAGTTTCTTCTGTTTGTGTGTTGCTTTAATTGGATAATGAATAAAGAAACTGCCTTGGCCTTGATAGGGCAGAACTTAGGTAGACAGAGAAGATGAACTGAATTCTGGAAGGAAGAAAGCAGGGTTAGAGAACTGCCAGAATCAGACTTGCTGAATCTTTCTTAGTAAGCCACAACCCTGTGGTGATATACAGATGAATAGAAGTGGGTTAAATCAAGATGTGAGAGTTAGCCAATAAGAGGCTAGAGATAATGGACCAGGCAGTGATTTAATTAATATAGTGGTTATTTTGGGTGTAAGATAGCTGGGCGGCTGGGACAGAACAAAGGCCTGCTCTCCATGCAACACCCCAACAATATTCTCCTTGAATTTTTTTATACTCTTATTTCAGAAATTCTGTTCAATTTCCCTTGGAATTATACAGTCCTACCTTCTTTTAATCAAGATCACATCACCTCATTTCCCATATGGAATATTAGAAACGCCAAACTTTTACTTGCTCTAGCTTGTTAGAGTTCTCCTGTGGCCATTTCACTCCATTACGTGGATGCTAGACTTTCCTGTATGATAATGAAATCCCTTAAGGATAAAAAGGTGTTTCCCAATTTTTTTCATAACTGTAATAGCCTGGATCATAATTAGAACTAAAAGTGTGTTGAGTGACAATTACCTTTTCTTTACATTCTCATTAGTTTACATGCTTAAATCCCTACGTGTCATATCTATCACTCTCTATACCTTCCATTCATGCTTCCTGCTGTGGGATAATCCTTCTGTATGCTGTGAATATGTTTTATATTTGTTTTTTTTTTTGGTTTTTCGAGACAGGGTTTCTCTGTGGCTTTGGAGCCTGTCCTGGAACTCACTCTGTAGACCAGGCTGGTCTCGAACTCACAGAGATCCACCTGCCTCTGCCTCCCGAGTGCTGGGATTAAAGGCGTGCGCCACCATCGCCCAGCTGGTTTATATTTGTTAATAAAGAATCTTCGTTGGCCTATAGCAAAGCATAGGTTAGGCAGGAAAGCTAAACTGAAAGTACAGAGAGAAAAATGGAGCCAGCTACCAGAGGAACAAGATGTGCTAGAGGACAAGTAAAGTCAGTAAGCTACGTGGCAAAATGGAGATTAATAGAAATGGCTTACTTTAAGTTGTAAGAGCTAGTTAGTAATAAACCTGAACCATAGGCCAAGTGTTATATAATTAATATAAGCCTTTGTGTGATTATATGGTACAGGGCAGTTGGGAGAAAAGTAACGCTCCACCTCCATTTACAGATTCCAAAACTATCCTCAAGTTTTCTTTTACTTGCTACTCAATTTGGAATGAACAGAGCTACTTAGTTTTCATTAATGACCATGTGGTCCAAAGTCTCATTAGAGTGGAAACAAAAGATGAAACTACTTCCTTGGGAAGCACTTGATATTGGATATGTAGATTCTTTGCTTCCACAGTAAATAGAGAAGAGCATGCTAATGAAATTTAGTGGGCAAAAGGCAGATGTGTTAAAAGTTTTATTAGAGACTCACTCTCTTTAATGAAAATAATGCCTTTATTACAAAATATTAGAGAAGGCTTTTAGAGAATCAGTTGTATTCCATGAGAGGATGGATAACAAATTAGTCAATTCATAGTACAAGTGCACTGAATTCCAGAACGTTGTAAGAACCACTTTATTATGTCAAGTCTCTATCAATCTCTGTAAGAAATTGTAATTATGATAACTGAAGTTATATCATATTTATTATCAATACCTGTTCTCCTAAGGTTGATAGCCCACTGTGATTCATGAAGACTTATTAAGCATCTGTTGTTTCTTACCCAGTAATTTGTCTTATTTCACTGTCTTTTTAATATTTTTTAGTATCATATTTAAATTTCCATTTAGCTGCAACATTCATAATAGCTAAGGTACTAAATAATCCCATATACCCATCAAAATATGAATGGATAAATAAAATGAGCATGTATATGAAGAGTACGTTATTCATCTATAATTAGAAAAAAACCTAACCAAGTGAAGCAAAAGAACTCTACAAAGAAAAAATTCAAATCAATTTTATAAGGTGGGAGGGCATCCCATGTTCATGGAATGGCAGAAGTAATACCATGAAAATAATTTTGTTATTGAAAGCATGATGAAAATTCATGTAATCCCTATCAAAATTCCAAAGACTTTTTTTCCCCCACAGAAACGGAAAAGTTCTATAGAAAAAACAAAAGAACCCAGATTGTCAAAACAGTTTTGAGCAATAAGAAAAATGCTAGCCATATCTTATCTGATTCCAGATTATAATACATAGCCACAGTAACAAAACCAGCATAATACTAAAATGCTGGATATGGTGGTATATACTTATTTTCAAAGCACTCTGTGACAGCAGTGACAAGAAGATTTCTGAGGATCACTGGTCAATCACTGGTCTCCAGGACAGTGAGAGAAGACCCTGCCTCAAAAAAGTTGCACTACTTTCCCGAGGATGACACATGAGGTTGTCTTCTAGCCTCCAAACACATGCATACACATATACATTTGCATATACATTACTTTGAACAAATCCATACTTGTGTGTTGAACAGATATATAGAGCAATTAAGTAGAATGGGGGATCCAGAAATAAAACCACACAGCTATAATTACCTGACTTTTGACCAAGTTACCAAAAGTAAATGTTAAAGAAAAGACAGTTTCTTCAATAAATGGTGCTGGAAAAATTGAACATCAGCATGTAGGAGAAGAAAACTAGATCATTGCCTCTCACCTTGCACAAAACACAATTGCAAGTGGGTAAAATACTTTAACATATAACCTGAAACTCTGAACCTGTTAAAAGAAAAACACTTCAAGATATTTGGAAGCAAAGATTTTCTCAAAAGGGCTCCAATAGATAAAATTGAAGACTGAGACATAAGACTATATAAAATTTAAAAGCTCTTGATAGCAAAATAATCAATCAAGTGAAAAGCTTTGCTAACTATATTTGATGGATGATTAATATCCAGAATATATTAAGAATTCCCAAAACTAAATATGCCCTAACCAAACAATCCAATCAATAAATGGGTGAAGGAAATGAACAAACAGCTGCCCTACTTCCCTGTCTTAGGGTTTCTATTTCTGTGAAGGCCACAGCAACTCTTAGAAAGGAAAACATTTAATTAGGGTGACTTACAGTTCTGAGGTTTAGTACATTATCATCATGGTGTGACATGGTGGCATGTAGGCAGACATGGTGCTGGAGAAGGAGATGAGAGTTCTTGCATCTTGACTCGTAGGCAACAGGAAGTGGTCTGTCTTACTGGGAGTAGCTTGAAAGCCCACCCCCAAAGTGAGATACTTTCTCCAATAAGGCCAAACCTACTCCAACAAAACCATGCCTCCTAATAGTGTTACTCTTTTTGGAAGCTATTTTTTTTTTCAAACCACCACATACACACAATATGTACAGCAGGAGAGCTGCACATATGAACTCATAGCAGTTGTTTCATCATCCACAAGATCCATGCAAGCCCAACATAGAGCAAATCTTAGCATGGAGAGGAGAGTTGAGCATGAAAGACTACTCTTAACTATGGAACTATTATCAATTGTTAACTGTTGGCAGAGGAAGAAAGAATTTTCTCTAAGAGTATAGTTGCTGGTAAATCAACCATGTTCCAGCAGAAGATTAAATTTTCAAGATTTAGCACAAATTGATCTTGGTCTTGATGACTTAAATAAAAGACCCAAAATTAGGTAGGTAGAAAAGGGATATAATTTTGGTAAAAGTTAGGGAAAAGGGTGATCAAAACATGACATACAAAACACTCAAAGAACTTATATATGTGTGCATATGTGTATATAAAATAAAATTAAAAATTGCACATGGGAATTTAAAATAAAGCTAGTATATCTCAAAAGATGAAGTACAAATGGCTAATAAATATATGGAAATAATGATTCAATATTTCTAACCATTGGGAAAAAACAAACTTAAGCCACATTGAGATTCCATCTCACTCCATTCAGGATGACTCTTGTTTATTTGTGACAGTCTCATTGGTTGTGGTTGACCTTGGACTTGCTATATCGCAAAGATGTCTGTGAACTCTTGATCTAACCTTGGACTGTTTCAGAGTGGCTATTACCATTAACAAAATATGTCAGAATCACAAAAACAAGTATGGCATATTTTCTTTTATTTATGGATCCCAGGTTTTATATGGCTATATAAAACCTATATCTTTATATATAATATAATATAGATAAATGATTATATATTTATCAATATTTTATAGATATTTATCTATATTTTAATTTAATTAAATTTGATTTTTGACATGAGTACTATAGTTACATAATTTCTACTCCTCCCACTCTTCCCTGTAGCTCTTCTTGTATTCCTTTCATTCCCTCTCAAATTTATGATCTCAATCTCTACTTTCTTTTTTTTTTCAAGACAGAATTTCAAGACAGTAGCTCTGCAGCTGTCCTGGAACTCACTTTGTAGATGAGGCTGGCCTTGAACTCACAGAAATCTGCCTACTTCTGACTCCTGACTGCAGGGATTCAAGGCATGAGCCACCATCTCCGGACTTCTACTTTCTTAATTATTTTTGTTTTATACATACACACACTTGTGCACACACACATACACACACACATACACACACATATATAAATATAACCTACTGGGTTTTTTAGTGTTGTTCATATATACATGTGTTTAGGGCTGAGCCCTTGGATAACCAATGAGAGGTCTCCTTCCTAGAGAAGACAGATTCTCCCTCTTTCAGTAGCCATTACTTGCCTGTAGGTTTTCATCTAGGAATGGAATATTGTGACATTTGCTTTGTCATGGTGACCTGTTAACTAGTTCTGTCATTATGCAGTTCTTGTTTAGGTGACCATGTTGTTGAAATTTTATGGGTTCAACTTCTGTGTAATACACAGTGGATATTATATTCTAGCAGATGTTCTTGTCCTCTGATTCTTACAATCTTTTTATCCCATTTTCTGTGATGTTTCCTGACCCTTACTTTGTAAGGGTTGTGTTGTAGATATATCAATTAGCATTGGGCACTGCACGGTCATTATCTGTTTTTTTGACTAGTTGTGGATTTCTGTAATTGCCTCCATGTGCTGTGAATAGAAGCTTTATTGTTGAGGGGTGAGAACTCTTATATGTAGATATAAGGCTAATAATGCAGTTAGAAATGATACTGGTTTTGGAAAGTGCCAGTTGTAGGTTCTCTTCTATGGACCATGACCTTACCAGTCAGTCAGTCATGAGTAGTTTTCTAGATTTATAGTAGCAGTCATGAATTCATTCTTATTGAATGGGAGTGAGTAGTATGAAAGTATATGATATAGCTGAACAAAAATGTCTTTAAGAAATCCAATCAATATGAAATCAGTCGGAGAGCTGGCTCAGAGGTTGAAGCGCCGCCTGCAGTGCCCAAGGTTCCGAGTTCGATTCCCGCCTGGGTAAGTAAGCGTCTCTGTGTGTGAATGTGTCTGTCTGTCTGTGTGTGAATGTGTCCATGTATGAATGTGGATATGCATGCATAATTAATCGAAAAAAAAGAAATCCAATACTGGGCACACCTTTAAGTGGTCGGCAGAGACAGGTGGATCTCTGTAAGTTTGAGCCAGCCTGGTCTACAAGAGCTACTTCCACGACAGCCTCCAAAGCTACAGAGAAACCCTGTCTCAAAAAAACTAAAAACAAAACGAAACAAAAACAACAACAAAAAAAGAAAAAGAAAACAAAGAGAAAGGCAGACTATTTACTGCAAATAGACACTAATTAAAGGGACTCATACAGAAAGGCCTGCAGGGAACCCTGACTGCCCATTGGACTGGAGAGGGAGGGGGAGAGGAGTGGGGGGAGGGGGAGAAGGGTGGGAGGAGGGGGGAAGGGTGGGAGGAGGGGGAGGGAAATGGGAGGCTGGGAGGAGGTGGAAACTTGTTTTTTTTTTCCTTTTCTCAATTAAAAAAAAAAAAAAAAGAAAGGCCTGGGTGGGGATTTCAAGTCTTTCTCAGCCTCTTTCAGTACTGATAGATTTTAAACTGTGATCTGGTAACAGGAACTATTTATCTAAAAAGTAAATAATTAAGTGAATGAAATAACTAAAAATAAATACCATTTTATTTGCAGCAAAATGAATAGGACTGAAAGTCATATTGCCAAGTAAGACAATGGAAGACAAATCTTGATTGTTTTCTTACATGTGGATGCTCAAAGAAACAAATGCAAAGTGCAGTAGTGAGCACTAGAATCTGGAAAAGTACAGACAAAAGTAATAATGTGAACTTGTTACCTAAGTTACCCTGATATACTATGATATGTTTTAATGTTATTTCCTAGTATTCTACAGAAGAGTAGGAGAAAACTATATTTCACAGTATGCTATTATATATTTTCTGAATTACTGCAGTAGAGGATTTAAACATCTCTATGTTTGTAGTAATGATAAAGACATGAAAACTTTAATTGCCCTGATTTGATTATTATGCATAGAACACATATACTATGATTCTATATTCTATATTATGTAACATAAATATGTACAATTCTTATATATTAATTGAACAGTGAGATAAAAATGCCTACTATCCTAATGAAGGATAGCAAATAGATATTACATTAAGGTTGTGCAAACAATAGTGGATATTGTGTTCTTTGACCAACTTTCTTTCCCCAGCCTCTGCCATCGGGAAGAAGTGTAGAGGTATAGCTTCCATCATGGGCTAGTGAGTCTCCCCTGAGTGCACGTTTACAGCTTCTATAACCCTGGCAAGGGAACTTCCTAAAGTCTAAATTTTGTTTACCCCCTAAGTATCATGAGATTTCTTGGAGAGAATGATAGTTGGAAAGTAGCCTATGACTTTCATGACAAATCACGGCATCGCAACTCCAGTTCCAGGGGTATCCAATGCCATTTTCTGGACTTTGTAGGCACAAAACATGCACATGGTGCTCATACATACATGCAGATAAAACTTCATACACGTAATGTAAAATTTTTTTACCATGAAATGAAGATTAGGACAAGAGGATCAGGAATTGTATGAAAATGCCACAGTGAAGCCAATTATTTTATATACTAATTACAAAGAAAAGAGTCTGTATTACAGATGACTATGGTGGCATGTGTCTATAATTCCAGAATTTGAGAAGTGAAGACAAGGGTTCAAAGCTACCATTGGCTATATTAGTGTGTTTGAAGCCAGCAGGAGCTACATGAGACTCTATCTAAAAGACTAAGCAAAGCAAAACAAAATGTGCAGTAAGTATTGTCAGGCAGAGCATTAAGGTCTGTTGCTCCATTTCATAAAGAAACTCATTTGAATGGTAGAGAAGCTGGCAGGAAATATGTGGAGGTTAGACATGCTGAAAGGATGGATGCTCCTGATTTCCTAAGTGTTTCATGTTGTGACAACCTCTGCTGTGCCATGCTCTCCGGTTTTCAATTTCTGCGGGGCTGTTCTATTAACTAAATTTCAGTTGGCTGTTCCTTGAGGGCTTAGTAGGTTACTATGTTACTGATGGAGGAAGGTCATTGGTTAAAAAATAAAGAAACTGCCTTGGCCCATTTTATTGGTTAGAACATAGGTGGGTGGAGTAAACAGAATGCTGGGAGAAAGAGGAAGTGAGCTCAGAGGCCATGCTCCCCTCTCCTGGGCAGACACATGAAGCTCAGAACCGGGATGGACATAGGCTAGAATCTTTCCCGGTAAGACTGATGCTACACAGATTATTAGAGATGGGTTGATCGGGATATGAGAATTAGCCTGTAAGGGCTAGAGTTAATGGACCAAGCAGTGTTTAAAAGAATACAATTTGTGTGTTGTTATTTTGGGGCATAAGTTAACCATTAGGGAGCCGGGCCGGACGAAAAGCAGGCCCGCAGCTCATACTACATGTTACCTATCAACTCGAGCAGGTCACTTCCGGTTTGCTTGCAGTCCTCAATGTGTAAAGGTAGTAGAATGGTTCTAATGGAGACAGTGTAACCGATGTAATATACCTGTGAGAAGAGAGCTCTTCCGGTTCCCCTGGATTTTCAGGGACCCTAAGATGTTGTGTGGATTAACAGAAAGTCTCTCAGGTGGAGTAACAGGCTTTCTCAGGTCTTGACAAAGGAGAGTTGAGGCTAATGAATACAGAGACAAATTCATAAAATAATATGAGCAGCTTCATTTGAGTAGTGCTGACTGCATGCTGAAGGCTACTGTAAGTGCTTTATTTACATTAGTGAGTGTAAACCTATAAATAAAGTTTTGATTTCCCACTTTATAGTTGAGAAACACTGAGGTATTCAACAAGTTTCTCAAGGTAACAGATTTATGAAGTAATAAAACTGAGATTTCTGTTTTTTCTTGCTAAATTAGTCAATTAGCAGTACAAGGACTATGTATCTAATCACTTTCACTATCCCACCTTCCTCTTCACACATTTGTTTTAGGGGCTATCACATTACAGTTTACTAATTCTTCTGCTAGTGGCTATAATTATTTTTTTAGATGTTTCTGATTCTTTGAATGCAAAATGGAACCTTTTTTTTATTATTATTATTAAAAATTTCCACCTCCTCCCACTTCCCTCCCCCTCCCCCAGTCCCCCCTCACTCTCCAGTCCAAAGAGCAGTCAGGGTTCCCTGCCCTGTGGGAAGTCAAAACGGAACCTTTTGACAAGGCTGGTGTGAGATTCATAGGTAGTTATGGCAAAACATATAGCATAACTCATAGCATCAGATGGTACTTGATGCTAATATGCTAACACATTTTAATTGTTTAATTGATTTTTATTGAGCTCTACATTTTTCTTTGTTCCCTTCCCTGACTCTCCTCTCTCCTTCAACCCTCTCCCAAGGTCCCCATGTTCCCAATTTACTCAGGAGATCTTGTCTTTTTCTACTTTCCATATAGATTAGATCCATGTATGTCTCTCTTAGGGTCCTCATTGTTGTCTAGGTTCTCTGGAATTGTGATTTGTGGGCTGGTTTTCTTTGCTTTATGTTTAAAACCCACTTATGAATGAATACATGTGATAATTGTGTTTCTGTGTCTGGGCTACGTCACTCAAAATGATATTTTCTAGATCCATCCAATTTTCTCCAAATTTCAAGATGTCAGTATTTTTTTCTGCTGTGTAGTACTCCAATGTGTAAATGTACCACATTTTCCTTATCCATTCTTTAGT
>NW_004949143.1:453060-454788 GCF_000317375.1 Microtus ochrogaster
CTGTACTCCATTTTTTATTGGACTATTTGTTCTTTTGATGACCAATTTCTTGAGTTTTTTGTATATTTTGGAAATCAGACCTCTGACTTATGTGGGGGTTAGTGAAGATTTTTTTCCCATTCTGTAGGCTGTTATTTTGTGTTGTTGAGCATGTCCTTTGCTTTACAGAAGCTTTTCAGTTTCAGGAGGTCCCATTTATTAATTTCTTCTCTCAGTGTCTGTGCTGCTGGGGTTATATTTAGGAAGTGGTCTCCTGTGTGAGTGCGTTCAAGTGTACTTCCCACTTTCTCTTCTCTGTGGTTCAGTGTGGCTGGCTTTATGTTGAGGTCTTTGATCCATTTGGACTTGAGTTTTGTGCATGGTGATAAATATGGATCTATTTTTAGTATTCTACATGTAGATATCAAGTTATGCCAGCACCATTTGTTGAATATGCTTTCTTTTTTCCATTTCATATTTTTGGCTGCTTTGTCAAAAATCAGGTGTTTGCAGGTATGTGGATTAATATCCGAGTCTTTGATTCAGTTCTATTGGTCCTTCTGTCTGTTTTTATGTCAATACCAGGCTGTTTTCAGTACTGTAGCTCTATAGTAGAGTTTGAAGTCAGGGACTGTGATGCCTCCAGAAGTTTCTTTATTGTACAGGATTGTTTTGGCTATGCTGGGTTTTTTGCTTTTCCAAATGAAGCTGAGTAATGTTCTTTTGAGGTATGTGAAGAATTTTGCTGGGATTTTGATGGGCTTTGCAGTGAATCTGTAAATTGCTTTTGGTACGATTGCCATTTTTACTATGTTAATTCTACTTATCTAAGAGCATGGGAGATCTTTCCATTTTCTTTCTTCAAAGATTTAAAGTTCTTGGAAAATTAGTCTTCCACTTGTTTGCTTAGAGTTACTCCAAGATATTTTATGCTATTTGTGGATATTGTGAAGGGCAATGTTTCTCTGATTTCTTTCTTAGTCCATTTATCATCTGTATACAGGAGGGGTACTGTTTTTTTTTTTTGAGTTAATCTTGTATCCTGCTACATTACTGAAAAATGTTTATGTGTTGTAGAAGTTCCTTGGTAGAATTTTTGTGGTCGCTTATGTAAACTATCATATCATCAGCAAACAGTAAGAGTTTAACTTCTTCTTTTCAGATTTGCATCCCCTTAATCTCATTTGGGTTCTTTATTGCTCTAGCTAGGACCTCAAGAACTATATTTAATAAATATGGAGAGAGTGGACAACCTTGTCTTGTTCTTGATTTCAGTGGGATCACTGTGAGTCTTTCTCCATTCAGTTTGATGTTGGCTGTTGTCTTGCTGCATATTGCCTTTATTATGTTTAGGTATGTTCATTGTATCCCTGCTCTCTCTCTAAGACCTTTATCATGAAGGGATGTTGTATTTTGTCAAAAGGTTATTTTGGCATCTACTGAGATGATCATGTAGCTTTTATTTTTCAGTTTGTTTATATGGTGGATTATGTTGACAGATTTTCATATGTTTAACCATCCCTGCATCTCTGTGATGAAGCCGATTTGATCATGGTGGATGATGGTTCTAATGTGTTCTTGGATTTGATTTGCCAGTATTTTATTTAGGATTTTTGTATCAGTGTTCTTGAGTAAGATTGGTCTGTAAGTTGATCCCGAATTTCCTGAGAAACCAAAACACTGCTTTCCAAAGTGGTTGCACAAGTTTGCATTCCCACCAGCAATGGATGAGGGAACCCCTTCCTCCAC
>NW_004949143.1:456480-461925 GCF_000317375.1 Microtus ochrogaster
ATGTCTTTCTGTGGTTTGGGTATCAGAGTAATTGTAGCCTCATAAAAAGAGTTTGGCAATGTTTCTTCTGTTTCTTTTGTGTGGAACAATTAGAGGAGTATTGCTATTAGTTCTTCTTTGAAAATCTTTAGAATACTGAGCAGAAACCATCTGGAACTGGGCTTTTTTTGTTTGGGAGACTTGATGACTGCTTCTATTTCTTCAGCAGTTATAGATCTATTTAATTTGCTTATCTGATCTTGATTTAATTTTGTTAAATGATATTTATCCAGAAATTTGTCCATTTCCTTTAAGTTTTCCAATTTTGTGGAGTACAGGTTTTTGAAACATGACCTGATGATTCTCAGTATTTCCTTCATCTCTGTTGTTATGTCTACTTTTTTATTTTTGATTTTGTTAATTTGGATATTCTCTCTCTGCTTTTTGGTTAGTTTGGAAAAAGGTTTGTCTATTTTATTTATTTCCTCAAAGAACCAATTCTTTGTCTTATTGATTCTTTGTATTGTTTTCTTTGTTTCTATTTTGTTGGTTTCTGCTCTCAATTTGATTATTTCCTGCCATCTAGTTCTTTGGGATGAGTTTGCTTCTTTTTGTTCTAGAGTTTTCAAATATTCTGTTAATTCACTAAAGTGGGATTTTCTCAGCTTCTTTATGTAGGCATTCATTGCTATGAACTTTTTTCTTAACATCGCTTTCATTGTGTTTCATAAGTTTAAGTATGTTGTGTCGTCATTTTCATTGAATTTTAGGAAGCCTTTAATTTTTCCCTTTATTTCTTTTTGAGCCATTGATGATTTAGGTGAGCATTGTTTAATTTCCATGTATTTTTGGGCTTTCTGGAATTAGTATTGCTGTTGAATTTTAGTTTTAAGCCATGGTAATCTGATAAGATACATGGTATTATTCCATTTTTTGTATTTGTTGTGGTTTATTTTGTTACCAAGTATGTGGTCAATTTTTGAGACGGTTCCATGAGGTGCTGAGAAGAAGGTATATTCTTTTATGTTTAGATGAAATAATCTGTAGATATTTGTTAAGTCCATTTGAGTCATAACATGGTTAATTCCCTTATTTTTCTGTTCATTTTTTTGTCTAACTGACCTTTCCAGTAGTGAGAGTGGAGTGTTGAAGTCTCCCACTATTAGTGTGTGTGGTTTAGTGTATGATTTAAGCTTTAGAAATGTTTCTTTTACATATGAGGGTGCTCTTGTATTTGGGACATTGATGTTCTGTATTGAGATTTGCTCTTGATGGATTTTTTTCTGTGATTAATATGAAATGTCCTTCTTTGTCTCTTTTGATTGATTTTTAGTTTGAAGTCTATTTTGTTAGATATTAGGATAGCTACACAAGCTTGTTTCTTATGTCCATTGGATTGGAATTTTTTTACCCCAAACCTTTACTCTGACGCCATGTCTGTCTTTGAGGTTGAGGTGTGCTTCTTGTACACAGCAGAAGGATGGATTCTGTTTTTGTGTCCAATCTGTTAGCTTTTTCCTTTTATAGGTGAGTTGAGTCCACTTACAGTAAAGGATATTAATGACTAGTGATTGCTATCTCCTGTTCATTTAGTTTTCATTGTTGGCGATGTTAATTTGTGCATTTTCCCCTTCTTTGGGATTTGCTGCTATGAGACCATTAATTGTCTATTTTTGTTGATGAAGCCAATTTCCTTGGGTTGGAGTTTTTTTTTTTTCTAGTAATTTTGCAGGTCTGGATTTATGGCTAGGTATTGGTAAAATCTGATTTTGTCATGGAATATCTTGTTTTGTCCTTCTATGGTGATTGAAAATTTTGCTGGGTATAGTAGTCTAGGCTGGCATCCGTGGTCTCTTACTGTTTGTATAACACTTGACCACAACCTTCTGGCTTTCATTGTCTCCATTGAAAAGTCAGGTGTAATTGTGATAGGTCTGTCTTTATATGTTACTTGGCCTCTTTCCTTTGCAGCTCTTACTATTCTTTCTTTATTCTGTATGTTTAGTGTTTTGATTATTATGTGGTGAAAGAAAATTTATTTTTGATCCAGTCTGTTTGGTATTCCGCAAGCTTCTGGTATCTTCATAGGCATATCTTTCTTAAGGTTGGGAAAGTTTTTTTTTCTATGATTTTGTTGAATTTGTTTTCTGTGCTTTTGAGTTGAACTTCTTCTCCTTCTTCTATACCTATTATTCTTAGGTTTTTGTATTTTTATGGTGTCCCATATTTCCTGAATATTTTGGGCTAAGCTTTTGTTAGATTTAATGTTTTCTTTGACTGATGAGTCTATTTCCTCTATTGTAACTTCAGCGCTTGAGATTCTCTCTTCCATCTCTTGTATTCTGCTGTTTATGCTTGTGTTTGTGGTTCCTGATCATTTTCTCATGATTTCTGTTTCTATAATTCCCTCGGCTTGTGTTTTCTTTATTGTCTCTATTTCAGTTTTCAAGTCTTGAATAGGTTTTTCATATGTTTAATTGCTTTTTCTTATTTTTTTAAAAAAAGGGATTTGCTGATGTCTTCCATTTTTTTGTTTGTCTTTCCCTCCATTTCTTTGAGGGAATTTCTCATTTTCTCTTTAAGTGTTTCAAACATTCTCCTGAAGTTATTTTTTAGGCCATTTTCTTCTTCTTCATCTTTATTGGTTGTTTAAGTCTTGTTGTTGTAGGGTCTTTAGGTTTTACTGGTCTCATGTTCTTTGTGGTGTTGTGTGTGTTCTTACCTTTTCTACTCATCTTTTCTTCTAATACCTGTAGTTGGGGCTGTCTGGGATTCTGTTGATTAATCTTCTATGTGCCAGGGAATCCAAGGCTCAGATGGTTCCTCCTCGTGGTACAGTCAGTGCCACAGTTCTAGTTACCCTGTTGGTCACTCCATGTTCCTGGAGGTCACTCAGCACTCCTGTGCTTCGCTCTGCTCACTTGGAGTTTGCTGTCTCAGGCCTGTGCTAGCCTAGGTTGTTGGCTCAGACGTGCTTCTGTAAATGTCCCTGGTTTGGATCTATTCCTGCAGAGGTCCCTGGTTTAACACAATTTAAATCTAATAATCTATCTCAGCTTTTGTTTTATGGACACTCAAACTTTCAGGTATACCCAAATCATTTTATTTTTCATAGCTCTTCAAAAATTGATATTATACTAGAAATTCTCTTATTAATTATTTTGGAAAACACTGTAAGTAGCACTGTGTACGAATACCCTTTGCTGCAAGGTGAAGCTTCTTTGATGAGTCTTGAGAATGCTTATGTGTGGATATAAGAATAAGTATTTAGAACACAGTTAGTAATTCTGCTAGTGCAGAAAAGTGTCATTAGTAGGCTCTCCACTACTGATCCATGACTTCACTAACCTCCGGTAGTTAGGATGCTCTCAGCCCTTAAGTCTAATTAGAGAGCTGCTGTTTACTGTGAAAATATTAGTGTTCTTCTTGTACCTATAGGAATGTCTTGCATCACTGGTCATTCTTGTGTTTCGTAGGCATCATAGCTAGGTATAACATATGTAACAATAATAAAGAAACAAGGGCCATGAATGAACTTCAGAGGATGTAAGGGGGAACATGGTATGGGTTAGGGGGATAAAAGAAATGGGAGAAATTATGTAATTGAATTTTAATTACTATTGAAAAATGCTCCTTGCCTCTGAACCTGCCTTTGCTATTCTCTGTAATTATGTGTAGGTTTATAGCATTCAGGCAACATTATCTCCATATCACAATAATGGGTCTTCCTGAGGAATGGAATATCATTAATGCAGTCTTTCTTTAGGGGAAAAAACAGGATGTTAGATTTAAATAAGAAGATCTTGGAAGATGAGCATCCAGTTCCTACAGGTCAGGGAACCCTGACTGCTCTTTGGACTGGAGAGGGAGGGGGAGTGGAGGGAATGGGAGGAGGTGGAAATTTTTAATTAAAAAAATAAATAGGAGGTTCTTAAATAGATGGTCAATGTAAAGGAAGTCTCTCTCTCTCTCATCCTTTTATATCATGGATAGTATCATTTTGTACTGGAAATATGCCTAGGGTAGTATGTTGAAGTGTAGAATCTTAACAGTGAGAAAAAAATAAAGCAGCAGTCATAAGGACCAAGGCAAGGTACAGTGATGTGCTGCTCAGTCTTGATGAAGATATGATGGGTAAGTCAAATATAAACTGAGCTATCTCCTTAGTTTTGCTTCTTTTCCTGTGCTTCCTTTTTCTTACTCCATTAATACTTATAAAAATATTGTTGAGATATTTCTAATTTGCATTGATTATGCTGGAGTAAAACAAAGTAAAAAGGTTTGTGGGGCTAAATTGTTAATGCTGCATCCTGGGCAAATTGAATTGACTGAGGAAAGCTGAATAAGTAACATGTGTATTAATGCTTCATGATCAAGGGACATCCTCCTCAATTTAACTTCCGTTTTCTACTAGTAAAATTTTATCTGTGTTTTATTTTGCATCAGCCAACTTAATCCTACTATAAAAGTTGCTGGCCCACTGCATAACTGTCCTCACTGTCAGATCAGTCACGGGCAGCACAGTTTAAGGGGTGATCCATTCAGGGGATGCCAAGTTCTTCTAACAGTCTGTGTTGACAGTTCCTGCTCTAGTGCCAGATTACCATTATCCATCTTTATGACAACATTGTAAGAGTTCTGAGATTATGTGGGTCTAACTAAATTTATTGGGGATGCTTATGCATTTTAGTTCCTCAATTTTTTGCTGAGGGCATTCTATGTTGTTTTGATACAACATTGTACTTTGAAAAGAGGTATTGAAAGATGTTTTAATATAAAGAGAAAATATATGAAAAATATTGTAAATTGATTAAAATATAATGGTGAGCAAAATATTTAGCTATTTCATGCTAAAAATCTTTTGAAAGTAAAAGTAAACTCAAATATAACATATATGATTCAAGGTCTGTAATTACTCTGCTCTTGAGTAATTTACTGCATTCAGGTCATGTTTGTTATAGCACTGGCTTGGCCCCTCTGTGGTATATTTAGGAGAACACACTTTTGTTGGGGGGAGAGGGCTCCCTGTTCATCCTGGCTGCCCAACTGGCTTAGCCCCAAAATAACTACAGAGAAACTATATTAATTAAATCACTGCTTGTTCCATTAGCTCTACCATCTTATTAGATAACTCTCACATCTTAATTTAACCCATTTCTATTAATATTTGTATATCTCCATGTAGCAGTGGCTTACTGGCAAGATTCTAACCGCCATCCATCTCAGGCAGAGAATCCATGGTGTTTCTCTCTGACTCTGCCTCCTTTCACCCAGCATGCCATTTAGTTTTCCCTATCTACCTAAGTTCTTCCCTATGAATAGGCCCAAGGCAGTTTTTTAATTAACCAATTTGAAAGTAACACAAAGGCAGAAGGACTTCCTACACCACACTTTTAGATTTTTGAAAGCATCTTTATTTACTACATTTTGTTTTTTTTTTAATTTATTTATTTATTAAAGATCTCA
>NW_004949143.1:469944-473687 GCF_000317375.1 Microtus ochrogaster
TGGCGGGGAGGAGGCAGAAATCCTCAATAAAAAAAATAAACAATCTTATTGAAGAATTATTTCCTTTGGGTAAAAAATTCTATGTTGTTAGTTTATTTTCTCTTCAGCCATTTAAAAATATCATCACATTCCTTTTCTGGATTGCTATTTTTTTCTTTTGACTCTTTGACTTCAATTTTATAACATTATTTTGCATGTACAGACTTTTATTTCTTTACTTACTTTCAAGATTTTTTTGCACACTGTTCTGTCTTCTAGTAGTTTGACTGTTATGTGCTTACGTATGGTTTTGTTTTTCTTTCTCTGGTTTGTTACGTACAAGGAGTCTCAATTCTTTGGATTTATGGCTTTTATTAGTTTTGTGAATTTTCTGGATTTTACTTGATTCTTGCTCTTGTAGGAGCTGTGGTGGGCTGTGTTCCTGCCCAGCTTCGCACAGCTAGCTTTACCCGAAATAATTACATGGAAACTGTATTCTTTTAAACACTGCTTGGTCCATTAGTTCCAGCCTCTTATTGGCTAGCTCTTACATATTGATCTAACCCATTTCTAATATTCTGTGTAGCACCGTGAGCTGGCTTACCAGGAAAGATCTTAACCTGTGTCTGTCTGGAATGGGAGAATCATGGTGACTGTTGGACTCAGCTTCTTTCTCCCAGCATTCTGTTCTGTCTACTCCGCCTACCTAATTTTCTGTCCTATCAAAGGGCCAAGGCAGTCTCTTTATTTAACCAATAAAATTAACACAAAACAGAAGACTCTCCCCCATCATGTTGCCTCTGTCTCATTTCTTCTTTTCTTTCATTGTATGTGTCTTGATTTTTTTCACTGTGTTCTGTGTGTCTATTGTGTTCTGTACTTTTGGGCCCCCTTTTGTATATATGCTTCAGTTTCAAAGTTTTAAGTCATTTTTAGTTATATAATCTTGTTCTTTTACATCCACTATGTTATTAAACCCATACATTTAATGTTTAATTTTCATTGCACAATATCCAGTTGTTGGATTTATTAATTCAAACTTTCTATTGCAGTTCTTGATTATTTTATAATTTCTGTTAATTTTCTCCTGTTTCTTTAAGAATATCAATAAAGTGTCTTACAAGCATGAGGACTGGAGTAAAACCTGAGTATGACAGTATGTACCTGTAATCTCAGTCCTGGGATAGCAGAGACAAGCGAGCCCCCAGGACTTGCTGGATAGTTAGTCTAGCCAAACATTTTTGACCCTCATGTTCAGTTTGAGACCCTATCTGTGAATGTACAGTAGAGAGCAATTGAAAAAGAAACCCAACATTGGCTTCCATATGCACCTATACATACATGCACATATACATGTACCCCACACAGGGACACATTTCTACACATGGATGCATGTCACATATAAAACACATGCATTATGGTCTAATGGGATATCAATAATAGTTAATTTTATCATTATTCCCAAATTCAGACTGTGTCTCTAAACCTTTTCATCTTTTGGTTTATGTGCCATGTTTTCTTGCCTCTTTGTGTATCTAATAATTTTTATGGTTTACTGGGTATAATGTCTAAAAGAAATTTCAGACAGAAAATTCTAACTAGAACTCTACTTTTCCTCTTTTGTTACTATGCAAACCAGTGCCTTGTGCAGGGACAGACGAATTCAAATGTTTGGTGAGGAAAAATTTATGCAAAGCATTTGAGTCTTGTCAACTTTTAAAATTTGTCATACCAGCCCTATGAAACTGCTAAAAGGTTTGCTATTTTTTTCTTTCTCCCACTAGAGACTCTGCCTGAGTAAGCTTGAATCTTAGCCTGCTTTCAGATTTGATATATTTTTCAGGGAACAAAAAGGTTTGATTTTATTAACTAACTCAACTTGGATTTTTTTTCTGTTCCTTGGTGTTTCAATTTATGTGATCATTGTTTCTAACATTATGTGATACCTTTACAATGTTTTGATTACAGCAAAATGTCCAGATTCCTCTAATTTTGGAAGATTTTGCCTTTTATTTTATTCAGAAAAGATTTAAGGAGAAAATTTTGATGTTATTATACTTGGTATTTAAATTTTCATAATTATCTATTAAATTTTTACATATTATTTTTATATCTAATGATTTGACTAAAATCTTTTGTACAAACAATAGATCATCTGTTATTTTTGGGTATTCTTGATAATATAATGTGAAGCATGCATTATATATATATTTGTAATTAGGGTTTTATTTCGTTTCTAGTCCCAATGCACTAAACTGTGCCTTCACTTAAAGGCTCAAAAGCAGGGATGAACACACGGAGACTCTGTTAGAGTCTTTCTGTGTTTCATGTGTGAGTGGATGTGAGTGAGATATCTGTATGTATGAGGGGGTGTGCATAAGGAGTTCAGGGATTGATGCTAAGTACTTTCTTTCATCACTGTCCACCTTATTTTTTGAGACAGGACTTGTTAATTTGGCTATAGTGACTAGCCAATGAGTTCTAAGGATCATCCATTATCTACTTTCTTACCTCTAGGGTTTCAGATTCATTCACTATGTTCACTTTCAAAATTTCCATGGCTGCTTGGAGACTGAACTCAGCTCCTTATGTTTGGTTGACAGACAGTTTACTGACTGAGCCCCTTCTTTGTCAGATTCTTAACATCAGAGTCAAAGAAACATGGCAATAAATAGAGAGAGATATAATATTTTCAGTGTGTGTTTTTACGTATATTATCTTATATTATGATGTTACCTTGTTCCTCAATTTGCTGGTTTTGTAAAAGCTAGAAATCAAAAAAATTTTTTTTCGAGACAAGGTTTCTCTGTGGCTTTGGAGCCTGTCCTGGAATTAGCTCTGTAGATCAGGTTGGTCTCGAACTCACAGAGATTCGCCTGCCTCTCCCTCCCGAGTGCTGGGATTAAAGGCGTACGCCTCCATCGCCTTTTTATCAATGCTTTCTTTTTTATTGCCTCTTTATGTAATCAAAATATTGTTTTCTTCTAAAATATTAATGTGGCACATTATGTTTAAGATTTCAAACCAGAATTGCCTTTCTGGAATAAACAAAACCAGGTCATGATGTATTAAGTTGTTTATATACTGTTAGATATTAGCTTAAATATCTTTTAGGATTTTTCCACTCACATCCATGAGTCAAGGTTATAGTAGTGTTATGAAATAATTTGGGGAATATTGTATCTTGGTTTAGGCTATGGATGAATTTTATTGTAAAATCTTAATTCTTTTCTTGAGCGGTTGATTGAGATGGCAGTGAAATTGTTTTGGCCTAAATTTTCTTCACAGGAAAATCTTGGTTTGACTGTATCCCTAGTCAATCTGTTGCTAGGCATTCTGTCTTTTCCCTGACCTTATGTGCATAAAGTTGTTTGGAAACTTCTTGTATAGTTCTTTCTGTAAACAGAAGATTTCTTTTCTATTGACTATATACTTATATATCATCATAATTGTAGTTATGCATTAAATTTTATAAAAAATTGCTAAAAACTTTTGAAGTACTTATGCTATTTTTCACGTATAAGACTTCAAGTTGGCTCTATTCTTTTATATTATTTTTGCTGTCTCTTTAAAATATTCTTCGAAAATCAGGTGTTCATAGGTTTGTGGGTTAATGTCAGGGTCTTCTATTCGATTCCATTGGTCGACTTCTCTGTTTTTATGCCAATACCAAGCTGTTTTCAATACTGTAGCTCTGTAGTAGTGTTTGAAGTCAGGTATGGTAATGCCTCCAGACGATCCTTTGTTGTATAAGATTGTTTTGG
>NW_004949143.1:473787-477340 GCF_000317375.1 Microtus ochrogaster
TGAATTTTGCATACAAATGGATGGAAATAGAAAACACTATCCTGAGTGAGGTAAGCCAGACCCAAAAAGAGGAACATGGGATGTACTCACTCATATTTACCACATTTTGAAACAAGACTGTGTTACCCATAGACTTGACCATCTGGTCTCTGGAAAAGATTATGTCAAGCCCTATATTACTATTTTCAAGGGGATTGGCAAACAGAGATATCCTATTTATTGCTCTTAGAACAAATAACTCTCCTGGTGGCTTTCTTTGTCCCTTCCTCAGACTGACAGTATGCCTATTTTATTTGCTAGTAGAAGTGACGAAGTGTGGTCTGATCTGCTTAGTAGGTAATTCAGAAATGCCCACCAGAAGAAATATATTAGGCTTGACTAGACAATGCCATGATAACAGATTTCTTCTGCCTAGCCTCTAAACACAAGTCATAGTTATTTCTCCTTTGTAATACCTTTCTAAGATTATGCTTCTACCTGTGTACTGTAACACCACCTTTAGAAAAGAAAGTCATTTTAGTGCTATGTTTTTTTTTTTGTTTTTTGTTTTTGTTTTTGTTTTGGTTTTTCGAGACAGGGTTTTTCTGTAGCTTTAGAGCCTGACCTGGAACTAGCTCCTGTAGACCAGGCTGGTCTCGAACTACAGAGATCCGCCTGCCTCTGCCTCCCAAGTGCTGGGATTAAAGGCGTGCGCCACCACCGCCTGGCCCAGTGCTATATTTTTTTAAGTATATCTCCTAGAAAGCATCAATGTACAATTACTTGTGCCTGAAAAATAGAAAAGAAATTCAAGTGCTTGTCTATGCCTAAATTGTTTATTTTATTTCATTATCACAAATTTTTCACTACTATGTCTTGATATATGTTAGCATGTTACCATAAATCTTCCAGATGTGTTTGTGTTCTCAAAATTGCCTTTGGCTACATTAGCTCTTTTGCATTTCCATATGAATTCAAGAATCAGCTTGTCAGTTTTTGTAAAAAACTGATTCAAAAATCAGCTTGTCAGTTCTTGCCTCGATTGGAATTTGAGGTAGATTACAGATGTCCACAAATTCTTTACAAGCTTCATACAAGACTGTGAAATCTTCCTGTTTGTTTGAACCCTTTATAATTATGAAGTAGTTCTCCTTATCTATTAAAGACTCTTATTTTTCTTGATATTATTACATTGCTGTTCATTTTTTTGCTGATTTCTTTTTCAAGCAATTGGATTTACTTAAAAGCAGAAAGATATGAAAGAATTTTATCTTTTAGTCTTTTTATATTAAACCATTTTGCATCTTAGCATTAAGAATTTACCTTTAGAAACTAGTATATAATTAGGATTTTAAAAGTCCATTCTGAGCCATTATGAGAATGTGAGCATGAAAGAGCTAGTCCTGCCCGTCATCTGCAGGAGAGTGGGCCCTGCACATCACCTTGGCAGTACAGTATAGCTGGCCTTGTTGGCAGTGGCAAGGGTGAACCATTCTCAAAGGATGTGAGTGTGGGACAGATGGCCCTACTACTTGTCTGTCTTAATATCTATTTTTTGTGTGTTCTTGTTTTCTTTACTAATATTTCTAAATCCCTATGCCTCTACCCTGGTGAGTGGTATTTTTGTTGAGGCTGGTTCCCAACAAGGGATAAGGAAGGAGGGTATCTTTCTCTCACCCTTACCATCACATGGCAGATGAGGTGAGGACAGGGTCAGATCTCCTGTTTTCATGCCCTCAGGGCTAGTTTGCCCATGCTCCTGCCAATAGTGCTGCCCAAGTGAGGTGAACTGCCTGCTCTCCTGAGTGCTGTAGCTGGAGAGGGGCAGGCCCACTCTCATGAAACTGGGGCCAGCCCTCATGCCTGCCACCAGTGGTGAGGGGCAAAGGGCCCACTCTCCTGCTCCCATGGCCGCAGGGGAAGATCTCCCATCTGACAAAGGCAGCAAGGGGTGATAGGAAGGGTATCTCTCCCGAGCCCACACCATCATACAGCAGATGAAGGGCAGGAATAGCTCTTCCATGCTCACATTCTCAGATAGGCTCAGAGTGTCAAGATAGAAATAGGCTCACATTTTTGGGCCTCTACAATCCCTCTCTACCTGTAGCAGGTGGTAGAACTGGCCTAGCTACCATGAGAGCTAGATAAATGACCCTGATCCACATCAGCTGCAGCACTTGAGATGGTGGACCCCACATCTCAACTAGTTAATACAGTAGAGCTGGCCCTGGTGATGTGGATTCAGGTAAACTGGACTTTTAAACCCTAATTATATACTAGTATTGGTTAGCCCTCCATATAATCATCCCTCTACTCTGTTCTCCTTATAATAAAGGTAAGTAATGGTTAACTTTTCATGAACCATTACTTACTTTTCCAGAATTCTTTCATACCCATTTGGATTTTATTCCTTTTCTCTTGAAATCTCCCACCTTCATGATCCCTTACTAGTTTCCTGCCTTCTATGGGTACTTGATTTTTATGCACATACATCTAAAGATTCAAGCTAGCATATGAGGTAAAACCTGATAGTAGACTAGGTCAGAAAGTTGGAACTTACCCCTATTCCTTCAAGGTTATTGTGTTTCTACCTCAAACAAATGGCCCACACAGATTTAGATCAGAGAGTTCTGCTCTCTCAAGGTTATTGTCAACAACTGTGGCTAATAGCCAGACCTTGTACTTCAGGAATAGAGAAGTAGATAGGTTTCTACCCCAAACAAAAGTCTAAGGATGCAACTAAGTTCCTACTCCCTTAAGGAGATAACTATGGGTTCCACCCAGGGAGTGGTTTGCCTACAGAATGTTTTGGTCTAGGAAGTGTGACTTGTATTGTTCTAGCAACAGAATGTTTAACTATGGATGTAGTCCATGACCTTCAACTTGTCTGTTCATTTCCTTGTATCATGTTAATGCAGTTTTTGTCTTATGCCTACCTTTTGGAGTCAACAACAATACTACCCACAGAAAGCCGACAAACTCATGGAAACTGAACAGTCAACGACTGAACCACACCTGGGTCAAGGAAGAAATTAAGAAAGAAATTAAAGGCTTCCTTGAATTTAATGAAAATAAAGAGACAACATACTCAAACCTATGGGACACTATGAAAGCAGTGCTAAGAGGAAAGTTCATAGCACTAAGTGTTCACTTAAAGAAAACTGAGAATGCATACATTGGGGACTTAACAACACACCTGAAAGCTCTAGAAAAAAAAAGAAGCAGATGCGCCCAGGAGAAGTAGAAGACTGGAAATAACCAAACTGAAGGCAGAAATCAACAAAATAGAAACACAGAAAACAATCCAAAGAATCAATGAAACAAAAAGCTGGTTCCTAGAGAAAATCAACAAAATTGACAAACCCCTATCCAAACTAATTTAATGACAGAGAGAGAACACGCAAATAAATAAGATCAGAAATGAAAAGGGGGACATAATGACAGACACAAAGGAAATTCAGAGAATCATTAGATCTTACTACAAAAGCCTGTATGCCACAAAACTGGAAAATACAAAAGAAATGGACATTTTTTTAAATAAGTACCAGATACCAAAGCTAAACCAAGACCAGGT
>NW_004949143.1:484902-518694 GCF_000317375.1 Microtus ochrogaster
TATTTCTTTTCTATTTAATAACTATTAAATAACTGTCTATACTCTTTTTCTTCTCTCTCCCAAGCCTACATATATTTTTAAATACACTGTGTCTCATTCAGAGGTTTGTTTCTGTTTGAATCTGTCTTTATTGTGTATCTGTAATCCTTTTCTGACTAGGAACGCTTCTTAAAATGCTAAGCGGTGTGGCTAGGACTAAAGCTCCTTTGCCTTTTGGCTCCACTCAGTCCAACATGGTGGAGTTATGTTCACCACCAGCTCTGTGAGTCACAATCACTGCCCCAGCTTTGGGATGAAGTGGGTGTATATTGCCATTAAGCAACTTGTATCACTTTGCTCATAAACCAGCTTGAACTGAAAGTATTATGTATCTAGTTCTGTTCAAAATTTCTTTGACTCTATGTGGTCATTTTTGTTCCTTATAAGTTATATGTTTGCTTTTTTCTATTTTTAGAAAAACACGTCATTGGTTTAATGGGAGTAAGATTTAATTTGTATTTGGTCTTGAGTAGTATGGACATTTTATTAATTTTAATTCTAAATAATGGACACATGATGCATGCCTTTATATATATGTTTGTGTTTTAGTCAATTCATTTTATCAATATTTTATATTTTATATTCTGTAAATCTTTGTCTTCCCTTATTTGTTTTTAAATATTTAACATTTTGGTGCTATTACATATAGAATTTTTTTTAATTTTGTTTTATGAAAATTTGTTCATGATAGTGTATACATATGCATATATTTCTTGTGCCATGACTTTGTTCATTGCAAAGTTTTTTGTGTGAAATATTGAAATCAAATTTTCTCTCTTTACAGGGTAGGTTTTAATTTTTACATTTACTATGATATTAGCTGCGGGGGATCAGATGCAACCTTAATTATTTTGGAGTATGTACTTTTTGCATCCAGTATATTCCGAGTTGTTTATATAAATCACAATATACTGCTGAACTTTTTCAAATGCTTGTTCTGCATCACATTGTTTATATCTTTCGTTTGGTTAATGATTCATGCATGTCAAAGCATCTTTGCACTACAGGAATAACTGCAACTCAGTAATAGTGCATGATCCTTATAATTGTTATTGATTTCAGTTTCTGATATTTTGTTCAAAATTTTTCCATTTGTATTTCTCAGAGATGTTGAATAAAAATGTACTACTCTTATAGTGTCTTTGTTTGTCTTTATTGTTAAGACAATACTGTCCTTGAAACATATGTTTAGAAGTATTTGGTCTACTGAAATATTTTTAGTTTTACAAGTATTGATATAAATTCAGGCAAAATTTATTAATAAAGTCACCATTCCTTTGGCTTTTCATTAATAAGATTTTTTTTTGTTACAAATGAAGTCTAGTTTTCTAGTTATTTTAGTTTGTTCATATTTTATGTGTGTTCATAATTTCATCTGGCAGGTAGTATGTGTTTAGGAAAAATTATTTGTTTTTGTTTTTCTAATACTGGCATATCATCTTTCATATCTTTGAATTTATGTAGCATTACCTACAATGTTTCTTTTTTATTTATTATTTTTTATTTATTTGAGCTTCTTGTAATTTTCCTTAATATTTCCTGAAATATTTTGTCAATTGTGTATGTATATCTTTTTAATTCTTACTTATTTTTGTTTTTTGAGACAAGGTCTGACTATACTATGTAGTTCTGCTGGTATTTTCTGTTTCCTTATCCCATCCCCATACATATTATTCTTTCTGATGTTTTTCACAAAGAAGAGTTAATATTTTCTGTATGGGTTGAAGATATAGGGCTTAGTGGCAGATCACTTGCTTACAATGTGTGAGGTTCTGGATATTATCCTCATCATGGTAAAGAAAAACAAAATTTCCTTTAGTAAATTTATTGATGTCAAATTGTCCTATCATTAATTTATTTGCATTTTGCAGCATTTATTTATGAAAGTTTCTTTTGGTGAATACATAATTCTGTATTTACAAATTTTAAAATATCATTGTTTTACTGATTGACTTTTGCAATGCTTGGGTAAGTCAAGAGCTTTTCATATGAGAAATAAATATTCTACTACTGACGTAAACTTCCAAATTCATGTCAGTTTTATAAAATGCTTCTTCCTTATTCTGTGTTTAACTGTATTGTTCTAAGAATTTTTTTGGACAGTTTCAAGATTTTCATTTGTATTTGTTTTCCAAAGTCTATCCTATACCTGAATGTGTTCTATATCTTAGATCATTGAGACTACTGAATATGAAAATATATGTGTTTCCTTTTTTTAAAGAAAACTTTGTTAGAATTGGAATTAATATACAATAGCTTCATCATATTTCAAGTATTCAATTTCATGAATTTTCATTATATTTAAAAACATCTTAGGCATTGTTTTTCAAATACTTTTATTTCTTGTGTGTCTTCTGGAACTTTAATTACATATATGTGATAAGTTTGTTATTGTCTCACGTACCACTGTCACTTCATCTTTTTCCTTTATGTTCATATTTTTACTTTTTAGAAGCTTCTCTAAAGCAAAGGACACAGTAAACAAGACAAAATGGGAGCCTACAGAATGGGAAAATATCTTCACCAACCCCATATCAGACAGAGGGCTGATCTCCAAAATATACAAAGAACTCAAGAAATTGGGCATCAAAAGAACACATAATCCAATAAAAAAATGGAGTACAGACCTAAACAGAGAACTCTCAACAGAGGAATACAAAATGACTGAAAGACACTTAAGGATATGTTCAACATTTTTAGCCATCAGAGAAATGAAAATCAAAACAACTCTGAGATTCCATCTTATACCTGTAAGAATGGCCAAGATCAAAAACACGGATGACAACTTATGCTGGAGAGGTTGTGGGGTAAAGGAAACACTCCTACATTGCTGGTGGGAGTGACAACTGGTACAGCTGCTTTGGATATTAGTATGGTAATTTCTCAAAAAATTAGGAAACAACCTTCCTTAATACCTGGCAATACCACTTTTGGGTAAATACCCAAAGGATGCTCTATCGTACCACAAGGACATGTGCTCAACTATGTTCATAGCAGCATTGTTTGTCATAGCCAGAACCTGGAAACAACCTAAATGCCCCTCAATGGAAGAATGGATAATAAAAAAATAATGACGCCTTGAAATTTTCAGACAAATGGATGGAGCTAGAAAACATCATATTGAGTGAGGTAACCCAGACCCAGAAAGACAAATATCATATGTACTCACTTATAAGTTGGTTTTTAGACATAAAGCAAAGAAAAACCAGCCTAAAATTCACAATCCCAGAGAACGTAGACAGCAATGAGGACCCTAAGAGAGACATACATGGATCTAATCTACATGGGAAGTAGGAAAAGACAAGATCTCCTGAGTAAACTGGGAGCATGGGGACCATGGGAGAGGGCAGAAGGGAAGGGAGAGAAAGGAAGGGAAGTGGAGAAAAATGTAGAGCTCAATAAAAACAATAAAAAAGAAAAAATTATATTCTTTGTATACTTCAGATTGAAGAATATGTGTTGATTTTCCTCTTAAGCCTTTCTACTACCGTTTCAAATCTTCTTTCCAGTAAACTTTTGTTGGCAGAGGCTGCTTGTTCATTCCCAGCCACCCAGACCCGAAATAATCACACAGAAACTATATTATTTGCAATACTGTTTGGCCAATAGCTTAAGCATATTTCTAGCTAGCTAGGTCTTATATCTTAAATTAACCCATTTCTATTATTTTTTATTTTATCATGAGGGTGTGGCCTGCTGGCAAAGTTCTGGTGCCATCTGTCTCTGCTGGCATCTCTTTGACTCTGCCTACTCTCTCCTCTCTATCTGCTTGGAATTCCAGCTTTGCCCTATTCTGACTGCAATAGGCCCAAAGCAGCTTCTTTATTAACCAATAGTGTTCACAGGGTGCTGAGGGGATTCCCACATCAAATTTTAGTTGAGAGATTTGCATTTTTAGTAATAGAATTTGCATTTTTAAAAAATTTCTTCACCTTGTTGCAATTTCTAGCTTGTTTATTTATTTTAAGTGCATTTTTGTTTCTATTAATGTAGTAATGAGGGACTATTTAAAACCCTTCCTGCAAGTTTCAGCATTTGTTTCAATCAAAGCTGGGCTCTATAAAGTGTGTCTTCTCTTGAGTATGGATAGTATTTTCATATTTCTTTGTTTTCTTATAAATTTGGAATATATCTTCAATATTGTTAAAGACATAATCTTTAGGATTCCTTTATCCTTCTTTATTTCTCTATAGAGTATTGATTTTTGTTTGTTTTAGTAGACAGTAAAATGGCTGAAGTGAACCTCTCAATTGTTTCTTGTGGTAGACTGTATTGAAAACTCTGTTTATTCCTCCCAGCTTTATTTACGTCCTTTGGGCTCTGTCCCCAGATGCATATTTCATGAATTTTACCAAATTTGGCCAGTTTATATCTACTTCATATTTTTTTATTTTTGGTTTTCTCACATTAGTTACAAACTGTGGTATTCATCCTGAATTCTGTCTCCTGACTTTTCAAGCCACATGGACTGTGAAAACTTGTGTGGGGGAGTTAGCTAGCACTGGATTGTTTGCTTATAATCTTAACTCCCCATCCAGAGAGTTGTGCATGGCAGGTGCAATTACACTATGGAATTTAGCAAATGCTTTGAATTAGGCTTTATTTTTACTTATATTTTTTTTCCTCAAGATACAGTTGCTAAACGTTTAACAGATGCAATAGTGATTCTAGTTTCTCTGGAGCTTTATTTGCTGCTTTGGCCTGGGGGCTGCCATCAGGCAAAACTTCCATGTATCAATTCCCTTCTTATTTCTTGATGCTTGCTTGACGTTTATGTGCTTTGTGACCTATATCATGGTTTGTCTGCATGAACCTTCTTAAATATTATCCAAAGTGGCCCTAGTAAAATTTTTTTTTGATTTTCATGGAAATGAATACAATTATAAAAATATTATTATTTTTTACAGAGATAAAGTAGTGTGCTTTCTGTGTCTCATATTCTCCATTAGTTTCCATGTCTTTTTTTAAAAAGTGAGATTGTCACTTTAAGTGTTCACCATACTAAAAAAGACAAGCAGCGCATGGTTTGCCATATAGTATTATCTTGATTCAAAAAACAGGTAAGGTATAAAACCAGGAATATCTGAGACAAAGAATAGAATCAGTGATGAGACAATGGAGAGTAATGGTGGGTGAATACATTAATAAACATGATGTACATATATGAAAACGCCACAGAGGAAGAAGTTGATTGTTCTGTGTAATGAACATATGATAAAAGAATTATACGACTTAAGGGGGAATGTTTTGAGGGCATCTTCAGCCAAATAATTTGTATCACGATATCTACAAAGTCAGGAGGCCAGTGCATGTCTTTAATCCCAGCACTTGGGAGGCAGAGGCTGTCAGATCTCTGTGAAATAGAGGCCAGCCTGGTATTCAGAGCAAGATCCAGGATATCCAAAGCTGTTGCACGAAAAACTCTGTCTTAAAAAACAAAACAAAACAAAACAAAACAAAATAAAAGATATTATCCTGTTTATTTGTTTGTTCAGTATCTTGGGCAAAAATAAAAAGTTAACAACTGCAGTAGATTGAGTAGTATCCTACTAAAATTCATATCTGTTCATAACCTTAGGTTGTAACCATATTTAAGTGGTAAGTCTTTGTGGAAGTTGTTAGTGATGAAATCATCTTGGGTTTGGTGTGACTGTAAATTTGCACACACAGGGCTACAAGAGGAGAACTGAAGATAGGCAATGATTGGAGTGATGTTTCTGTGTGACAGAGAAAGGCAGGATCCAACAGTTGCTGGAAGAGACAAGGCAGAGCCTGTGGAGGGAGTGTTGTTGGGCCAACAGCTCAATTAGGCTTCTGGTTTTAGAATAATGGCAGAATAAATTGTTGTTTATTTATGTTATTGAAAGGATTGCCATTTGTTATGTAAGTTCTAGAAAACTAACACCACATTCTAATGATGGTTACATGCCTTTCTATTGGGTTACTAATCCACTGCGTTAGGTAGACATTTGTACAAAATAATCTATACATAAGAAAATTGGAAGGCACTTGCATGGGTATCTGTCAACAAACACATTTGCTTTATGCACAACTTATATGTTTTTTTTTTTTTTGGTGGATAAACATGCTAAACCTGGAATCAGCAGTCTAGATGTTAGTCCCGAGTCTACCACTGATGCATCATGATCTTGTGTGTGATTTCTTTTTCCTTCAGGCGTGTTTTCTTTCAGCTCCATACTCTAAGCTTATGTGTCTTCCTCTCCCTACATAATCGATCTGATAAAATATACTTTGTCATAGAAGTGCCATATGCACTTTGATGAGTAGGACTAGAGAGTACTAGGCATTAATTAAAAGATAATAGCACTATAGTTTAGCTAGAAATGGAACACTATGAAAGCTTTAAATACCTACTCAGGTTTCTGGTACTGTTTCTCTACTGAGGACTAATTGATTTCCAGTTAAGTGTCCTTAAGTTTCTTTGACTGAATAGGCCAGAAATTACTATTTAAAGGTTTGAATTTTAAAAAGTTTAAAGGAACAAGAGAGATGGTTCAGTGGTTAAGCACTTGTTGCTCTTGCAGAGAAGTGACATTTGCTTTCCAGGAAGCACATGGCAGCTCACAAACTTCTGTAACTCCAGTTGCAGGGGATCTGCCACTCTCTTCTGGCCTCCCTGGGCACCAGGAACACAGGTGGAACACAGCCATACATGCAGGCAAAACAACCATACACAGAAAATAAAAAAAATATTTTAGGCTAATCATCCTGAATAAGTAGAGAGTGGTTTTTGATAGCAGTAATTATTTACACACATGTCCACATTCATGTTGCTTCTGAAACACACAAAACAGTAGAATGCTAAGTCATTAAAGACTTTACTTTTGGAGAGTCTTTAAAATATGGTAGTTTTTTATTGTTTAAGAACCAACCTCTCTTGCATCTAGGAGTTCCCTGTTTTGAGGTCTTAGATTGCTAGATCTAGAAGGGTTTTTAAGACAATATACTTCATCACCTTTCAATTACTCATTGATGGTTCTGAAGGCTATCAATGACTTGCCCAAGGGAACAGTAATTTTTATAGGCTGCCCTCAAACCTAAGATCCTTTGTTTAATATTCTCTGTCTCCTTCCACTCTGTTACAGCTGCTTTGCATTACCCAGACTGATCTTCCACCCTTTGCTTTATATTTTGGATTACTCAGTTTTCTTCTCTTGGGTTTCTATATTCTCTTCAGCACTATGGACCTACTGTTGCCCTGTTTTCCCTTGAGGAAAGCTTGAGCTGACTGTTTTTAATTGGGTCCACATTTTTCTTCCTTAGGGTGGGGTTGAAGTTAGGTCATTAGGGGATCAGTGTGTCTAAACTCTTTCTTCTTAGTGGAGTGTGAATGACAACTTTTTTGAGGTACATTTGTTTGGAATTCATTATTATCCTCGGGGATGGAATCTGAACAGACAAGATTGTCAAACCTTTATTCAGAGCCTGGGTTAGAAGGCACGCCCATAGGGATGGAAGAGAAAGAAGAGAGAAGAGGAAGCTCACTCTTCGGTCCTGGCGAGGGAAGTAAGCATCTCACAGCGGTTTGGTAATCCATACTTCCTTTATGTCTGTTTGCTCTTAGCCTTTTGCTCTTTCTCTACCCTTTGCTTGCCCCGTTCCTCCCCTACTCTCTGAGTTTCCCTTGATTTCTCTGCTGGAAACCTCAAAGAATGAAATACTACTTTAGTCTTTCGTAAAACAACCACAGATCTAAAGCCTTTGCAGCTCTGGATTCAGAACCCCAGCTTAGCCGCGTGCTCAGCACTAGGCAGTGGTAAAGCTAGCTAAGGGGGTGGGGAGAAAGGGAGAAAGGTTGGGAGGGAGTCTGAGAGGGAGGGAAGGAAAGAGGGAGGGAGAAAAAAGAGAGAGAGAAGGAGAGGGAGGGACTGAGGGAGGGGGAAAGAGGGAGGGAGAGAAGGGAAGAAAGAGAGTGAGGAGAGAGAGGGAGAGAGGGAGCGAGGCAGAGAGAGAGAGAGAGAGAGAGAGAGAGAGAGAGAGAGAGAGAGAGAGAGAGAAAGGGAGGGAGGGAGGGAGGGAGAGAAGAGAGGAAGAGCGTGAGCGCGCGCTAGCTAGCTAGCAAAGCAGAGACAGATTGAGATAGGGACTAGGACAGAGACCTAGAGAACGAGAACAAGCCTCGTTCTATCAGGGCTTAGCCTCCAACTTGTTTCAGTTCATTCATCCTTTTCTCCTCTCTGCTTCGAGGGAAGTGACTGTGGCACTCGGTAAGACACAGAGATGTTCCCTTCTTCCCCCTCCCCCAAGCTCAGGACTCCTTTCCTGATAGCATCTCTCCCCTGTTAGGAGAGTCTCCTTGGGTTGGTCGGGAGGCGAGACTGCTCTGCAGCTGTGATGCTTTCCTGGGTTTCCCAGTGGGGCTGGTGGAAGCCCAGAGGCGGCATTTGGGCTGGGAGGCGCTGGGGTGAAACCTGGTTTGAGGAGGGGGGGGGGTTGTGATGTGGTCGATGTATACGCGATTTGCTTCATTGTCAGTGAATTGTTGTGCTCCTCTTTGGAAGCAGGTCAGCACTGACCTTGCAAATTGCTTGGGGGGCCCGACAGCTGCTGCAGAAAGCCACAGAGTGACCCCTAGCCAGAGCAGACAGCACTGTCATGACCCCCCAGACAGCCCTAGGCATCAAGGATGGGATAATGGCTGGAGCTCCCTCCTTTAACTCTTTCCCTGCAGCTGTGTTTGGCTGCTGGAAAAGAGAAGGAGGGAGGAGTCTGAGCAGCCCCTTTCCCTCTCTCCCTATTGCAGTCCCCAGATGCAAGTGAGTAGAAAGTTGTAAATAACTGCTTCCTTCCAAGCAGGTGGAGCCCTTCCCCCTTCCTTTTAGAGGTTCACTGTGGGGTTGGACCTGAGTTCTTCTACAAACTTGGAAGGCTTTTCTTGCTTCAGTGAGGGAAGCCCCACTTGCATCCCACCCCTGATCCCAGGTAGCTGTGATGGCGCCTAGACCATGAATGCAAATTTCACACCCCCCACCCCCACTGGTGGGCTTCTTCTTAGGTCTAGACGTGTCCTTGGGAAGAGGACAGAAACACCTGCTGGTTTGAAGAGCTTTCTTCCCAGCAGGCTGCTCACCCCTGCTGTGACTGGGGGAGGGGCTGCTGGGCATGAGAGGAGAGTGTGAGTAGCTAGGATTTCCATTGTGAATAGTATGGGTTATTTAGGGTTGGTTCCTCAGGTTTGGTTTGTCTGAAGCTATGAGAGGGAGGACTGAAACTATTGTAACCTTTTTAACTTGTAAAGGACAGGCTCTTGTTGCTTGATAGAGGCTTCTCTCTGGAGTTGTGACATTGTCATGCCCCTGGTAATAAAAGCAGAACAAATTGTACCAATTACTAACATTTTAAGTGTTTAATGTTTCTGATCTGGGCTAATGGTTTAATGTGTATTACCTTGAATTTTTATATCAAACCTGTGAAGCTTTTTATTGCTATTATCTTTGGTTGACTGACGAGGAAACTGAGGTACAGCAAGCTTAAGTGGTTTGCTCGATGACAGCACAACCACTTGAGTGGGAAATGAAAGCACAGGCCTCTGGAGCACCAGTACTTCTCTTTTGGGCACGTGTAGGAGCAGCAGGAATGCCAGCTCTTGGCTTTGAGGAGCTACTAGTGACCTTGTGTAGAGCAATAGGAATTGGGAATGGTGTGGGACCTAGGCTTTCTCAAAGGCCCTAGAAGGCTGCTTTTGGCCAGCCTGCTTTCTGTTTTGCAAAGGATGCCTAGAAAAACTTTACTTTTCCATGGTTACAGTCGCAGTCATTCTGCATCTAGCTTCAGACTATATCTTTTAGAAATGGATCCTGCTGTTTCTGAGAGCTTGGCCAAACATTTGTGAATTATAGAACTTTCCAACTAGAAGGCTTCCTAAAAGCCATTAAGCTCTGATTTGCACCAAGTTCTTGAGTACATTCTCAGCACTCCATTTGTTGACTACTGTCTATTTAAATTCCCTGCAATAATAGGGAGCTCCTTAGGTGGTTCTTTGTATTTTTGAGCAAGTATGTCAAAAATTTTGTAAACATTGCCCATGGCTTTTGTTCATTGGTTCTTTGGAAGTGTCTGAAAGAAACTTGCTATTTCTTAATAATTTTTCTTCAGCTAGTTGAAGATGGTGATTATACCTTCTCCTCAAGTCTTGAGTCAGACAAGACTCCAAATAAAAGGATCAGGGCTGACTTCTGGAGACTAGACTTTTTATTCGTGCTTGACAGCTTCAAACTCACATTTCACAGCGTTGTCAAGCAGCTCTGATAGTGTAAGGTCTAGTCCTGGGAAGACTATCTCCTGTCATCTGACTGCTGCAAGCAACGACATTCTCTTTTGTATTTATAAAGACCGAGGACCCTTTGTACGAGTGGTTCTAAAACTACAGAAGATCAACATAATAACTAGACAGTAAGTATGGGGCATAGGGGATTCCAGAGTGAAAGATTAAGGGGAAATATTAGTAGAGAGATATTTGAAATGGTAGTGACTTCAAGACTCATACATAATATGGAAGCCGGAAGAAAAACTGTAAGAATGGAAGCCATCACTGAGGGGATTCAGTACAATCAGAAAGGAAAGGAATAAACCCTGCTAGAACAGAGCACAGGTAGCAAACCTGGATTCTACTCCCGGCTCTGGTGGTCTGTCGGTTCCCTTAGACACTGGACTTCCCCTCAAGAGTCTCAGTTTTCCCATTTACAAAATGGTTTGGTGACCAGTGGCCCCCAGAGTATTTCACAGTTAAAAGTCTTGGTCTGAAGTTTATAAAATCTTCAGAAGCCACCCAGGGCCAGTACTTCTCAGACCTTAACATATAATAATGCACAATAATACCCACTGGGATGATTTTAAAATGCCAATTCTGAGTTGGGGTTTTAGGGTGGGGGCAGAACATTTCAATATACTGCTGTTTCACTGATCACAGTTCAGGTAGTTCAAGTATTGTGGCTGTAAAACTATCTTCATCAATTCAGTCGTTTCTACCTGGTATATTTCTCATTCTCAGTGCATTTGCTTATAGTTAGGCATTGTGCAGAGGCTAAAAAGGTGAACAAAAGAGACATGTTCTCTGCTTGCTTGAAGTTTATCATTGATGGGGAAGAGGCTAGTGCTCATGTAACACACAACTATGCCATTTTAGTGATGAATGCCACGAAGCATAAATATGGGGGTGAGTTATGATACTATGTAATAGAGAACTTGGGGTTACAGCAAAGATTAAGGATATAGCAAGCTGATCATTTGCATAAGGAGGAGCTATTGAAGCTACCTAGAGGGACATATGAATCAGGATGGCAGTGGTGAAACATTTTTGTTGATGGACACAGAAGTGGGTAAGAAGGGAGAGCGAGAGAGAGGGAAAGTGTATTTTGGGGTTTGAGATGAGAGATATATAGTCTTTTGAAGGGATTTAAATCTTTGGTCAGGAATCATGTTTCCTGATAAAAGGATTTTAAGTAGGGTTATTGACAGTCTAAACTGGATCCACATGGCATAAGGTTATTAAGTGTCTACAATAGTCGGAAGAAAATGTGGGAGAGACAGAATGGGTTAGACCTAGTCTTTGCTCTCTGAGATGACAGAGTCAAGTAGGAAGGAGAAGAAAAAATGCAAGCAATGCTCGTATTAGAAATAGAAGATCTAAGTCCATAAAAGGGAGGCAAAGGGCTTCAAGGGGAACAAGGACCACTACTGGAAGTGGATTGTGAACTGTGCATTGAAGATTAGATAGACTTTAAAGAACAGTGCTTGAAAGTACCCAGTTGTGCATGATGAAATAACATGTGTGAGGAATATTTGGCAAATAGGTGGAAAACTTGACTACAAGCAATATTGAAGGGCAACTTGGAAAAAAAGATTTATATGCAAAAGAGATGGGTGGCACTACTTGTGGGCAATCTGATCTGGACAGGTTAAATGGTTTGATCTGCCTAAACTCATGCAGATAGTAATGTATTGCTGAATCCCAACAAGAGCTAGTGAATACAGTTGAAATGTGGGCTTGGAGCTCAGCAAAGAAGTCATGTGGAGATAGCAGTATGACAGTCGTTGTATCTTGATTTTTGAACTAGGAAAAGAGATCCAACTGTGATATTTTGGTAATTGTTTATCTTTAGGTTATAAGCGAAGGAGAGACCCCACATGAATGCTAGAAAAGGGAAAAGGGGGTAAAGTTGCAAGAGAGGTTTGGCCTCAGCCATTCACTATTTGGAATGATATTCATTGAATGTATATCCTTTTTCCTCAGTGGAGAATACAGTGTTGGACAAAATATGGCTGTTGTTGCCACTTTGGTTTAGACAGTGAGGGAGGACTTAATTTTACAAGCTATTGAATGGCATGGTCATAAATTATGGTTTTTGTGTGGAGGAGAATGTACTATTCTAAGAGGGAAGATGTGATCACTATTATTGTATTTTGCAGAAGAGTTGAGTACTGACAAATAGTATTTAATTTTGTGCAAACAATCCTTTGTACTCTGAAGCTCACATGCTCACTAACATTTAAGTTGAATCATACATAACCATTTTGCAGATATTGGGCAGGTGATAGTACTGCAATAGTAGGAAAAGGAAAGATCCCTTCCTTTAAGCTTAGGTCCACAGGAGTCTAACCTTCCTCTGAAATCAGATGATGATATGTACTAGTTTAACTTATACCGTCATTGTGCCAGTGCTCTCCTTAGATCACTGACTTTGTATAGTTAGCAATTTGTAGAAAAAGGTACATGACAGAGAAAACATTTTTGTGAAGAATCATATATTTAAAAAAATCTCTCTCAACATGCATTTCTGATAGCCTAGTTTATAATTTATTCCTGATCTGAATACTGACTTAGTTTCTGATGACAACTTACTTGTCTTGTATGAGCTTCAGTTTTGAAAACTATATAATTGGGAAGTTGGAGTATTTATGAAGACTTTCTTAGCTGCAAGGTTCTGTAGTTACTGTCCTGCTCTGTAGAATATCGTGTTCTAATCACGTTGTACACATATTTCAAATTTAGCCACCAACTGATGCAACACTGAACATTTTGACAAAGTATCCCGAGCCTTTGGAAGACGCCATGGGGAGACCTCTTTGTTGTTGTAGTCCTAAGATGGATGAAGTTGTTACTGTCCTGAGAGCTAAACAAGGCACTTTCTCCTAAGATCTGGAGTAAGCTAGATATCAGGTGCTATTTCCATTAAGGATATTTTGAAAGCAGGGAAAGTAACTGTGTACAATGGTGCAGGACACTGGGAAACAGAAGTCTAGTGTTTATCTTGTATGCTGAAATAGAATGGTCGAGGTGTTCTCTTCCTAGGGGGGAATGCTGGTTGGTAGTAGGAAAACATTTTTATACTTGTACTTGAAACATGATTTGAAAGTCATTGATGTCTGGACACAGTGTCTCTCCTCACTATCCACAGAAGGAAGAATAAAAATCCCCAGGCTGTATATTTAGAGGGGCAATTTTCACTTTGAAAATGCTTTCTTGAAAGGAGAAAAGGGTGCTTGCAGACAGAATTACGTAAGGGATCATAACATAAAATAACTTTTTAAAATAGTACAAGACAAAGTTCAGAAATGGCATGATCCTTAGTGATCGTGTCCAGCACTCTTATCACTGAGTGCATATGGACACCTGTTTTCAGTGTAAATGGGTCCAGGAAAGGGTGTCTACTAGCTGATGATTTAATCACTACCCGATGGTATGCAGCAGTTATTGTTAGCAGGTTAGTTTTCATTTTTCCCTGAAACACGTTTTCTAAATCTAACCTATTGGCTTTGTTGTTATAATTTAAGAGATGTTGCAAAAAGAAGTTATGCCGTGCATGCAACAGGGCTCACTTGAGAGGTTTATTGGAAGAGGCGAGAGAAGACAGAGAAGGGGACAAAGAGAAAGGCGGAGACTGGTCCATGGGGACAAGAGTGCTGGCAGAGTGAGAGAGAAAGAGGGAGAGAGAGAGATACACACAGAGAGAACAACAGAGAGAGACAGGAGATGCATACACATTTGACTGCGCATATGTTTGTGTTTCATAACTATTTTTTATTAGTACTACATTCTGAGAATTTTCACCTCATTAAATAAATTTCCAAAATTTTTGACAGTTGCATAATTTTTATGCCATCATTATCTGACAGCCCCAATATTGACTGTTGGAATTGCTTTCCATTGTGAGTATCTTTATACTTTATATCTTTGAAATTTACCTCTTTAAGGACTCCACTCAAATGCTATTGTAGTAAAGTCTATACTGAGCTTATTGAAAATGCAAACTCATCTCCCCCAATATGAACCTCCTTTTTCCTTTTCTTCTTCTTTAGTTTTGCATCATCACATAACTAGATTCTATACTAGACACATACCTTAGAAAGTAAGCACAGGATTTCCCCATTTTGTTGACGATTTTATCCTATAGTAGCTAAAAATGTCTAAATGTACATAATAAATATCTTTTAAATGAATTATTGAAATGGGTTAAGAGGTTTTGATGAGCCTAACTTTTAAAATCACTTGATGTTCATTTGAGATTGTTTTGCTGTGTAAGACAGTAGTGTCTGTTTATATAGCTGCACCAGGACCACCCTTTTATATTTTTGCAAACTTTACAGGCAAAATAGTAACATCACTTTAGTGTTTGTTCTTTTTATTATAGTGGATGTATTTTTAATATTTATTTTGTTTCCTTTTATGTATATTTCTGTTGAGAATTTTAATGATTTTTATTCATTTTTCTATATTTGGTATAGGACCATTTTTACAATTGTGAAAATATTTTTTCTGTCTGCATTCCAAAAGAACTTTTATATACAGCAATCTTAAGTTATACGTAATTGTATCCATTTCTCAATGTGTAATTTCTTCTCATGAATTATATTGCAGTTCTTTATTTGAAATTTAATAAGTGCTTAATCCCTCTGAAATTTATGTTGCTGTATGATGTAAGGTAATTTCCTAAATTGTTTTCCTCTTCAGTTGTTTTATAGCAGCAAATAGTGAATAATTCATTCTTTCCCACTGTTGGGTAATATATCTAAATTGTTATATATAGTGTGTTCTTCGAGGAAATTTGTCTACTTTCCATTCCTGTGGTCTGCCTCTTTTTGACCTAGCTATAAAGTTTAAATATTATCATAGCTTTTAAATAATTCCTATCACCTCAGCTCTCCTACTTACTGTTAACTGTTGAAAAACTGAGCATCAATTTGTTTATTTGTATTGAGTGTATAATATACCTTTATACCTTAATTCTGCAAAGTATATAGAAAAACTCAAAGATTGTTAGCATTTTTAATTTTTTGTTAATTTTTTTGAGACAGAATTTCTTTATTATAGTTCTGGCTGTCTTGGAACTCACTCTGTAGACCAGGATGGCCTGAAACTCAGATATCCACCTGTCTCTGCCTGCTAAGTGCCATGATTAAAGGCATTCACTACCACACCCAGTACTAAATTTTTGGTTTTGATGGTTTAATATAATTTTTTGCAAAATTTAACTTCTCTCAAAAATCAATAAGCTTTGTTTCAATTTTAGTTTTACAAGAAAAAATAATCAGATTTTCAGAAGGTAACTATAATGACCCCTCCTTAGTTTTTTATAATACTAAGTTATTGCATTGATGTGGTACATTTCTTACAATTGATGGACTGATATGTTATTACTAACTAAAATCCATATTTGACATTTGGGGTAAGTATTTCATGCAGTTAAATATAAGTTTTAACATGCATAATTCCATGTTGTCACCACTGTATTTTCTTACAGCCACAAAAGTTCCCTGTGACTTACCTATTCATTCATCTCACCCATCTGAGCCTATACTTAATATTGATCTTTTGATTTTATTTCTTTTATTTCTGAGATTATAATTTAATTCCATCATTTCCCCCTTTTCTTTCCTCCTCCAAAACTTCTTATACATTTCTTTTTTCTCTTTCCAATGTGTGACCTTTTTCTCATTAATTTTTGTTTTACACACACACACACACACACACACACACACACACTTTAATTACTAAAAACATAAAACAACCTACTCAGGCAGTGTAATGTTGCTTGTATGTAGGTGTTTGAGTACATTTTGTTTTTATTAGTATTTATTATATTGTACAAAATGATTTTCATTTTGACATGTTATCTTCTCTTCCTTCTTTCTACTGGATAATTCTTCCTTCCCAAATACTTCCCATTTTTGCTTTCATGTTGTTGCCTTTTATTTTGTATTACAAGACAAATGGATTGACAACTTATTATTACTCTTTATTAAAGAGTAATTTTCTACTGAATTGGGATGTTGCAGTATATTCACCTGTGGAAGGACATTTTGTTGTTTTTACGTTTTGACAGTAAAGAACAGGCTGTCACTAACCTTTATGTTTAAAGTTTTGAATTCATTGGGTGAATTGCAAGGAGTTCAACTGCTAGGTTACATGGTAAGACTGACAGTCTTCCAAGGTGTCTAGCTGACATGGCATCTCAGCAGCAGCAATTGTTGTTCTCTATCTTTGCTAGCATTTGATTAACATCTAGTACTACAGGCATTCTGATAGATGTTTAGTACCATTTGAATATTTTGCTTTGCAAGTCACTAATGACACAATGCCTAACATCTTTTCATAATCATATTTGCCATTGGTAATAGTTTTAGTGATGTGTTTATTTAGTTCTTTTGTCTATCAAGGCTGGCCTTGAACTTAATATGGATCCCTCAGTGGCTTCAAACTTGTTACATAGTTCACACTGATTTTAATCTTGCAATCTTTTGATCATTTTAAACTGAGTTGTTTTATTCTGATTTTTGAATTTTAAGAACTTGTTTGTAAGTTTTGAATATAAGTCCCGTATTTGACCCGTGACTTGTGTTTTCTTTATCTCAGTATTAACAGTTTGCACTTCTTTGAGGTACAGACTATTACTTTTGTAGAGCAGGTTTCTTTCCCTCAACACCATGGGCTAGGAGTTCTGCAGTTTTCATGTTGGTCTATGAACCACTTTAAACCAATTTTTGTGGTAGATATAAATTTGTATATATTTTTAAAATATTATTTAAAACATATATATGTTTAATAACAATTAGTGAAAAAAGAGGCTATGAATTTGAATGAGAGTGGGAAGAGATATATGGGAGGGTTTGGAGGGAAGAAAGAAGAAATGTTGTAATTAAATTATAATTTCAAAAATATAAATAAAACAGAAAGAATAATATATCTATGATAGCATACATGTAATGATATTGTAATGATTTGTTCTTAATATGACATAATAGAGTACAAGGGAGAATAGAAAGCAGAAAAAATTTCCTCACTTTATATTCCATCTACTTACTACCTTTGCAAAAAATAGTAACATGCACACACACAAAAAGTATTATATTTATTTGTGCGTGTGTGTGTGCGTATACAAGCATGTGCACATACCGCAGTGCCTACATGTAGAGGTCAGAGGGCTACTTGTGGGAGCTTGTTCTCTTGTTACACAATGTGTGTCCTGGAGGTTGAACTCAGGTTATCAGGCTTAAGACTGGCCAGTGCCACTGAACTAGCTCATTGGCTTATTTTTTTTTATTTTATTAATAATATAAATAATGCTGTATTTAAAATTTTTATTGTTGCTATATTAGAAAGCAATCGTCTACAGGTTGATTTGTCAGTCTTTCTAGAGAATGTGTTGTTGTAGCTCATGGTTCAACTTGTATTTCCTTGTTTCCTTATGATGGAATATCTGTTCATGTGTTTCTCAGCCATCTGCATCCTTTCTTTGGAGAAATGCCCATTTTTAATAATTTACACATTAATGCTTGGAATACTAACATTATTACTGTACACACAGAGAGATAGATATGTACTCATGTGAGAAACCTTTTACAAACTGCATGCTTTAAAATTTTTTTCCTTCTGTGCTTTATACTTTCATTTTATTGATTTTTTTGTATTATGACTGATACCTTGTGGGTTCTAAGAACTCTTGGCCTTACATGATGATCCCCTTGACTGTTACCTACTCTCAGGCCTGAAGAGTATATTTCCCTCTCCTTAACAATGTACTCTGGCTATCTTCAATATAAAAAGTCTTTGACTCAATTCAAAATGATTGTTCAGTTTGTTGTAGAATTCTGTAGAATGGGTTTTTAAGTCATTGATTTAGGTTTAGATAGATTATTCATTCAACTGTTGATGGACATGGGTTGATTCCATTTTTGGTTAGTGTGGGTGCTGTTACAATGGACACAGTATAAATGTTGACTAGTTTCATTTACTCATATGTATATGTTAGTGGTTGTCTAGGTGGATCATGTGCCAATCCTGTTTTTCAGCTTTTAAGGAACCTCTCTACTGTTTTCTGTAATAGCTGTAGCAGTTATACCAACTTACATTCCCACCAACACTCTGTCAGCACTCATCCTTCATTATGTGAGGGCAGCGCTGAAATCTTTTTCATGGTTTAGTAAGAGTGAATACTTGGCTACATATTTTTTGACCATTATTCACAGATATCTTGTCAAATTCTTTGTAAACTTTTAATCAGGCTCTTGGTATTTTCCCAAATTAATTGAGTTTTTCATAGATTTTAGAGTTAATTGAGTTCTTTATATATTTTGCGTATTAACACCTTATTATATATATATATATGTATATCTTGCGAATATTTTTTGTTTTCTATTTTTGCAGCTATTTCTTCACTTAATGGACTTGTTGTGTAACTTTTATTTTGAGGAAATCTTGCTTTGTTTATTCTCACCTAAGTTGCTCACTCCTTTATTACACAGAGTGACTCCATGACACTCTTCCACTGTGATGTCTGCAAGGGTTTTATAGCTCTAGTTTGTACATTTTCATGCTGAATGCACTTGGAGTTGATTTTTGTACTTGGTGAGAGGTGTGTGTTTTAGAAGTGCTGCCTGCCTGTTTGATAGTGGTTGTGGCACTCTTTGGAGGTAGTGGAACCTCTAAGAGGTGTGACCTTGCGGCAAGCACTTAAATCATCAGAAGCACCACTCTTAGAATGGATTATGCCTTTTTCTTGAAGACATTGGCTAGTTACATGAGATAAACAAGTGGTAACCAGACTTGTTCTTTCTGTAACAATACACTCTCATGTAACTAGCCTGCCTTGGTGATAATGCAGCTTGAATAATAAAAACCAGAGACAAACAAAAACCAGAAAAGCCAAGCCACTAGACAAGAAGTTTCACCTCTACCAAGGCTGGGCAACTGAAAAACTAAGCAGACTAAACTTCTCCTCTCATTTTATAGTCCCTCTAGTGCTGGGATCGAAGGCACGACTCCCTAGTACTGGCCACCACCACCTGGATTTGTTTCTGCACTGTTCTTGTGTAGCTCATGGTGGCCTTGAAATCACAGATATCCACGTGATTCTGTCTCCCAAATCCTGGGATTAAAGGTGTGTGTCACCATTGCCTGACCTCTAGTGGCTTTAGCTTTGCGTCTTCAGGCAAGATTTAGTTATCAAAATACAAATAATACACTGCTATACTGATACCATCACCGTGAAGCTCTCACCAGTGACTATTTAGCTGGGTTCCCTAATCTTTGACTTTCAGCCTCTAAGGCTTATCTAATTAAATTTTCTTCTAAAGCTTCAGGATTGATATTTTGTTACAGAAATGTAAATTAATACAGAAAATTGGCACTGACAGTCAAGTAATTACTATAACTATCTGAAAACATACAAGCTCCTTCACAATTGGATATATAAGCAGTGATTGAACTTGTCCAAAGGAGCTGCTTAACAAAAATGTAGAATTCTGTAAACGGTATTACACATAATTTTTATGGAGGTTCAGAGGATGCAGAGTCCATGGAATCAAGTCATATACAAATGAGTATCTCATTAGACTTGGAATAAAGGCTACCTTTGTAGCTATTGCAAAGAACTTTAGTGAGCTGTGGCCCTGCCTTTAAGTTTTATAGAGGACTGAATTTCAAAGTGATTAGTATAACTGGAAAAAGAAATTTCTAAACAAACTATACAAAAGCCTTTTATGGGTATTTTAGACAGCATTCAGCACGCTTTCAGAGCTAAAGGGAGAAGAGCATGAGAGCAGGGAATGTGTGGGAAGAGCTGTGCAAGTGTGTGGCTCACAAACTACTTGCTAAAGACGCTACCATGGGGAAAAAGGTAAGTGCTGTCCACAAAGACAGTGGACTGAAGGACACCTCAGAAATCATGAAGCACCCCTTGTATTACATGCATTATATCAAGGACCAGGCCCAAGCGATTCCTCCAATTTTACTGTTAGTCAGCTCCTTTGAACTCATTCCAACGGCAGGTGCAGAGACTGAAGAGCCTAGTAGGGGATAAGGCGCTTGGAATTCTTCCCTTGAAGGTAAAATACTAGCACACTTCTCATAGGAGCCCAATTAGTTCCTGTGAGAGCAAATCGTTGTAACAAGAGCAAGACTGGCACCTGAATCTCTCTGATTTTCTTCCATTCTCCCTATTCAGCTTTCGTTACATTTCCTCCAACCTAAAGAGGATTTCACCAGAGACTATAAGTGGGCCTGCATAATATTGGGCTTTCAGCCTCCAAACCTATGAGCTACATAAGACTTTTTTTTTTGTATGAACACTCAGCCTCAGGTATTTTGTTCTAGCACAAAATCTGACTCATATTGGAGTTGAACTTCATTCTACATCTCTACATTTGGTCATAATAGTGCCATGAACCTTTGTCCATCGTGTCTTCTTGGCATGTTTGTCAAAAACCCCAGTTTTCTGTAGATGCATGAATTGATTTCTGCCTCATGTATTATGTTCCATCAGGGTATGTTTCTGTTTGAAGTCAGTACCATGTTGTTTGGATTGCTAAGGATCAAAATTGCAACCTGAAGTCAGATAATGTGGTGCTTCAGCTTTGTCCTTTTGTCTCAAGATTGTTTAGACAATTTGGGTTCTCTTTACAGTTATTCCGTGGCACTTTGTTTTGTCCATTTAGTGATGTCATGTTCTCCTGATTGCACCTGAACTTTGTTCTCCTGTATTAAGGCCTGTGTGATGAAGAATTAGGTGCTCATATTAGTCTTTTCATTCTGGCATTGTTTGAGAACATATCTCAACAAATTCTGGGCATGTTGTTTGTCCTGTGGTCTTTAGACCCACAATTACTACAGCTTGTGCAACACTAGGGGGCACCCTAAGTACAGGACCACTGAGATCCATGCTGTACCAGGTTGGGATCTTAGCTCTTAGCTGCTTAGGCTTGGCTGCTGTGGGCTCTTCAGAGCCTAAGGTCAGTGTAGTTCCCTGGCAAGAGTGTGGGTTGGATCTCAAGTCTGTCTTGTATCAGCTACAGGTTCCTGTGTAACACTGGGATATGTTTAGAGGCCCAGGCTGTCTGTACTGACATGGTCTTAGTAACTGTGAAGGGGTGCTCAAAGATTATTTTTTCCCCTGTGGTATGTCCAATGTTGAGAATTATGACTAGAGATTATGTTTAGCTAATTTTTTTTTTATCGGAAGTAAATGATCTCTCTGTCCAGCCTATGCTGCTTAGGGTTGGTTGAGTGTATGAAATGGTTCTTATTCTCATTGGTACACCTTTTCTTAATACTATATTATTAACAGGTACTCTCCCCTGATTGCATTCAGCTTTTATGAAAATATTTTTATGTGTCAATAGTTGTTGAAAATGCCGCTTTGTGGAAGGAGTAGTAGATAGTCGAGACTACCATCTTACTCTGCCACTTCTCAAGTGCTGCCTGCTTTCTGATGCCATCATAAGTGCCATTAAAGATTGCAACTTATGAATGCTTATCATTAGTGTATAAGTGGTGTATACTTTGTGAACTGATTATGCATTTAATAAAGCTCACTTTTCTGGTTTTACTGCCTTTTAAAGTTCTTATTAATTTCTATATGGATGATTAAGCTACCTGGCAACAAAGATAGCTTTATTTATATTTTTTTCTAGTTTGTATCCATCTTACTATCTAACTTTGTCTTGATCTTTCTACTTGAATCTATTTATCTATACGTTTGTCTGTCATCCATCCATCCATTCATCCATCCATCCATCCATCCATCCATCCATCCATCCATCCATCCATCCATCTTTTGCTCTCTTGTATTGCAGCTAGAGAGAATATTAAGATGCTGACTAAAGCAAATCTTGCCTTGTTCCTGATCTTCTTACAGGAGCTCTTACAGGAGTTTTTTCTCATTAGCTGTGATGCCAACTTGGGAGTTTTTACTTATTTGCAATTTCTGAGTTTGTGGAAGGTGCCTTCTAGCCATTGTTTGCTAGAGGGTTTGGGTATGAGTGTGTTGAAGTTTTGTGGATGATCTTTCTGTATTTCTTGGATCTACTACTACAAGGAACAGTGATTTTTTTTTTAAAGTGCTGAGTCATCCTTGTATTCTCTGGCAAAACTCTGCTCGGTCAAGATATATAATGCTTGGTATGTATTTCTGGGATCTGTTGATTACTATTTTGTCAGGGGAATTTTTACATATGTTTATTAGGTATGTTTAACTTTTTATGTATTGAATTTTTACTTATCATACAGAGTTATTTCTGGCCCCATAATCCTGTTTAGATTTTGTACAAAAGTTTTAATGTGAAGTTTAATGTGAAGTTTAATGTGAAGTTTCAAAGCTTCACAGAATTCTTTGCTGAAGGGTTTAAACATCAGAGTTAAGTGTAAGTTTGCTTTATTTTAATAATAAAAGTGCTGTACAAGTTATTCAATTCTTCTGGAGTGAGAGTTGGCAATTTATTAGAAATTTCTTCATGAGATTTTCTCATCAACCTTGTAATGTTTGTTATGTGGAATGTTACACTTACTTCCATTTCTTTTTTTTCCCTAGGTTTTTTTCAAGACAGGGGTTCTCTATAGCTTTGGAGCCTCTCCTGGAACTAGCTCTTGTAGACCAGGCTGTCCTTGAACTCACAGAGATCACCTGCCTCTGCCTCCCGAGTGCTGGGATTAAAGGCGTGCACCATCACCGCCTGGCCATATTTACTTCCATTTCTAATAGTGGTGATTTTTATTTAAGTTGGTTTAGTCTGGTAGTGTTGAAGTTTGATTCTTGTCAGTTACATGTTTTCATTTAGCCTACAGATGGCTATTATTTCATTTAGCCTATAGATGGCTATTATTCTGTCCTTTAAAATTCTTACCTTGATGCATTATTTCTTTTCTTATCATTTTTGGGTAAACTATACAATGTAAGATTAATTAGTCATAGGGATAGAGAAGTCCTGTCTTATTCCTGCATTGTGTGACATTATTTTTTTACAATTTCAGAATACTTTATAATAATCAATTTTAAGATATCATCTTTTCTTTTTTCCTTTTTTATTGATTTTAATGAGCTATACATTTTTCTCTGCTCCCCTCCATGCCTCTCCCTTCCCCTTCAACCCTCTCCCATGATCCCCATGCTCTCAATTTACCTAGGAGATCTTGTCTTTTTGTACTTCCCATGTAGATTAGATCCATGTATGTCTCTCTTGGGGTCCTCATTGTTGTCTAGTTTCTCTGGGATTGTGGATTGTAGGCTGCTTTTCTTTGCTTTATGTCTAAAAGCTCCTTATGAGTGAGTACATATGATGTTTGTCTTTCTGCATCTGGGTTACCTCACTCAATATGATGTTTTCTAGATCCATCCATTTGCCTACAAATTTCAAGATGTCATTGTTTTTTTCTGCTGTGTAGTACTCCATTGTGTAAATGTACCACATTTTCCTTATCCATTCTTCAGTCAAGGGGCATTTAGGTTGTTTCCAGGTTCTGATTATAACAAACAGTGCTGCTATGAACATAGTTGAGCACAGTGATATTATTTCTGATGTGTCCCTATAGGCATAGGATCTGCTGCAAATTTTTGGATTGTCATTCATCAAATGAAGAATTGTTTTTATAATTTGTATTTTTTTGTAGTTTGTCAAATGTATTTGTAATTTGCTAAAATTTATTTTCATAACTGATATCATCTAGTTGCATGCCTTTTCAACTATTGAGATGCTTATATACTTATTTTCTTGTAGTACATACATATATTTTAATCATTACTCTCTTCTATTCAATGCCTTACTTCTCATTTTTTCTCAGAATTACAAATCACATTGCTAGACTATTTAATACTGAACTGCCCCTTAGTTTTTCAAACAATGTATTCGATTCAAGAGCATGTGTAGCTCAATTTATCTTTTCTGTCTAAAAACTATATTCATGTTCATATATTAATTGGCTTTGCATTACTACAACGAAATATCTAACATGGGTTTTGTATAAAGTAAAAATGAATTTATTTATTTTACAACTTTGGAGATTTACTCCAGAGTGTAACATGAGCTCAGTAAAGAACATCCGTTGGTTGTATCAACTTATGTCAAATGGTGGGTAGCAATCAGAGAAGTGTATGTAGGAACTGTTCTTTGAGATAGGACCTCTCAGTGGCTGAACCCGACACTAAGTGATTTGACTGCACTGACTGACCCATTAGAGTCAAGGATTCTCCTAGTCTCTGCCTCCCCAGCAGTGAGATTCTAGGCACATGCTCAGCACAATGTAAGACCTGGGACTAGAATTCATGTCTTCACTCTCACCTGTGTGGCAAGCATTTTATCTACTGAGCCATTTCCCTTTTACTGTTTTCAGTTTTAGGTTATCATTTTCATTTTTTTAGATTTCATTTATTTTATTTTTTGTGTATGTGTGTTTGTCTATATGTAGGTCTGTGCCATGTACATGTCTGGTATCCATGGAGACTGGAAGAAGGCATTGGGTCTTCTCGGGTTGGAGTTATAGATGGTTGTAAGCCACTGTGTGAGTGCTGGGAATTGAATATAGGTCCTCTGGAATAGCAGCCAGTGATCTTAACTGCTGAGCCATCTCTCTAGTCTCCCACCTTGATGTCTTAATTTTATTTTATTTTTTGCTTTTTTGAGGCAAGGTCTCTCTATAGAGCCGTGGCTGTCCTGGAAGTCACTATGTAGACCAGGCTGGCCTCAAACTCACAGAAATCTACCAGCCTCTGCCTCTCAAGTTCTGGAATTAAAGGTATGCATCATGAAGTCTGGCCTAGATACACTCAGTAATATAGCTTTAATGAATTTTATCCTTGTTGAGTCTTTTCTTTCCAAGTTCCTTGTCAAGAAGTATGTTTGGTCTTTCTTCTTCCATATGGAGGCTCTCCTGTTGCACCTTGTGTTTTTTCTTTGTGTGTTCTTCTGTGCAGTATCCTCTGAATGGAAGGAAGCTGCTAAGGGTCAAGAAGTTAAGGAAACTTACCAGGAAGGTCAGGAACTTATGAGATCTGCAAGATCCCTCCACAGTGTTATAAACAATGTCTTGGGAGCACAGACTCTCTGATTCTCCTGCAGAGCTGCCTGCCAAGCACTAACTTCCAGAGATGCAGCTTGTATGAATCTTCGTTCATGTGAGGGTGGGTTTTTCAGCAATGCAGCTGCTTTTGAGTCACACATGCTCTTGAACAACCTCTCACCTCTGCTCCTGTAAGTACCCAAAGACATTCATTATGTCACCAAGCTACATACAGGTAAAATAATGTTTGCCATTGGAGCTGAATTCATTTTTTTTTTGTCAACTTGACATAAGCTAAGGTCATTGGGAAGAGGGCACCTAATCTGAAAGAACATGACATCAGATTGCTCTGTAGGCAAGACTGTGGGGTTCTTGGTTGTTGACTGATAGGCAAGAGTCCATACCTTGTGGTTGGTACCCCCTTGGTCTTGGGTTGTATAATGAAGTAAGTTGAGTAAGCCATGATGGACAAAGCATTAAGCTGGCTCCTCTGTAGCCTCTGCTTCAGTTACTGCTTCCAGAATCCTGCCTTGAGTTCCTGCCCTGACTTCCCTTCATGATGAACTACACGGTCCAAGCTGAAATAAACTCTTTCCTTCAAAGTTGCTTTTGACGAGAATATTTTAGGACAGAAACAGAAACAAAACTAGAAAAGGTAGCCTCGGTGATATAAATAGACATTTGTGTTTTCTCATAAATGGTTACACAAAACAAGTAAAACATTAAATACTAACTACAATTATTAGAATTATCATTAACTACAGAGGATGGGTTTTGATGTAGTATAAATATCTTCAGATACTTTCTCTTCAATTGAAAAGATTCAAAATATATGGATAAGTATCATCTTCAGAGGAACAGTCTTAATTTTTACATTCTTGGTGATAAGGTTGAAGGTGTCTTAAACACTATTATTTTTATTAATTTTTATTGTTTCATTTTTGTATCTCTTTATCCTTATTTTTTGTGAATTAAAGTAAATAAATTTATTGTACTTCAGCACAGTTTCAGCTTGAAACAATCAAGTTCAATCAACCGTCATTAAGCACAGCTATTTCAAGGTTTCTGTTCCTAATTTTCTGTCCATGTCTTTGTTGTCTCTTTTAGTTAATTCCTCTTAGGATGCTCTTCTAGTTAGTTGTGTGTGCAAGTCTCTTTTTCCCATCACTACTATTGCATGATGTTTATTTAAATCAGCATACAAGTTCATATGTGAGCTTATACATATATACATATACATATGCATATTATATGTATATACAGTGTGTATGTATGTGCTATTGTCCATTATCACTCTTCTATCCCTACTATTTTCTATTTCTGGAACTTCTATTTGGTTGGAGTGTCTAAGACTTGTCTAGATACCTTAATTTCTCTTTAATGTTATCAGTTCCTTTGATGTGTTTTGTTTTAAATCTTTTCACAAACAGACCTTAATATTAAATAATTCTTTGCCTTTAGTGAGTGTGCAGTTTATGCTAATATTTGAACTTTTGTTTCAGAGTCACCAGTCTTGATTTGGATTATTCATATTTTTCATTTGAAAAATGAGCATTTCTTATTTCTGTGGCTTTTCTATTTTAAAGCCTATTGTTTCTGCTTTTCACAGCTCTTAGTCCCTTAGTTCTTTGATGATGCAAAATCCACTTACTGTTAAGTCCTTTTCAAATGCTGTGTTTCTCTAGGACTATAATTTTGTATTTGTTGACTATTTATTTTCTCAAGACATTCTTGGTAGTCTTTGCAATTCTATCTTACTGAATAGTTACCCCAAATGGAAAAAATTCCTGGTTTTCTTTTCCTAGCTATCACTGTTTTTCCTAGGTCTGGCTAGATTATGTTTTATTCAATCAGCCTGTTAGTTCAGAAGCAGGTCTTATTCTCACAGCTTGAAGCTTTTCTTCCTTCAGGATAGCTGAAGTCCAGGTTTTGAGTTAGTGGGTGGTGTGATGTAAGCCCTAGTTATATATTTATCTGTCTGACCTCCTAGGTTGTACTTCAGTTGGCTGTCTTAGCTTCTTATACTGTTCATAGCATACTTAAAGTTATCCTGTATAGAAGTACTTGGCTCTTCTTGTTTTTTGCAATGATTTAGTTTTCCTAACGTGCCACTTTTTCAGTAATACTGGTTTATGGTACCCCACTGTGCTTTAGCTCCAAGGGTGAGTGAGCTAATTTTTTTCCTAGCTTTGTGGATATTTTTCATTTCCTTTTACTTCTACAATTGTGATTGTGCTTTGGTTTTTAATGTATGCTTTATTATTTAGCAATAATCCCTATAGTTTATGTTTGAAACTGAGATAGGGTATTTTTTCTCTGTGAAATGTTGCTGGTTTGATGTGATAGTGGGATTTCTAGGTGGATAACAACTTCTTCAGATAATCACAACCCATTATTTGAGTCATGAGTTAAGGCCAACTGCTCTTGGTTAGTTTTTTTGTGTTGAACTTGCAATCACAGATTATAAATAGAGACTGTGCTTTCATTTCCTGCCTTAGGTGTATTCCTAGCTAGCTCTTATACCTTAAATTAATCCATTTCTATTAATCTATGTACTGCCATGAGGCTGTGGCTTATGAGTAAGTTTCTGGCAGCTTTCTTCTTTGGCTGCTATATGGTGCCTGCCTGACTTAGCCTTCTTTCTCCCTGCATTCAGGTTAGTTTTCCCGCTTAGCTCTATTCTGCCCTGTCATAGGCCAAAGTACTTCTTTATTAGCCAATGATAATAAAATATATTCACAGCATATAGAGGGGAATCTGGCATCAACAGATTGTGTATCTGAGAATTTATTGTCCTAGGGTATAAAGGAACAAAGACATGAGTCCACTGAAGTTAAGTTGAGCAGGTCTTTTTTTTTAAACTACGGGAGAAGAAATATTGGGCTTGTCTAAAACTTGAGCCCAAATTAGTAGCAAGGAATTTTGGAGATTGGATTGGTGGCAGTTCCTATCTCAGCAGGAAACATTTTTATTTTTGTAGAAGCAAGGAGAAACAACGAAAGTATGGGAAAAATCATGGTGGGAGCTTTAAGCTGAAATAGATCTGAAGCAACTAATCCTTAGGCAGAAGGTAACTGTTCTGGTTGGTTTGGACTGAAACTAATGGAAATTTTTGCTATGGTTTCAAGCAATTTCTAAATTGGCTAGAAACCATGCTGTTGCAGTAGAGAGAGTTAAAGGAGGCTGGCATGAGATACTAATATAAGAATTGAGGTTGAAAATGTAAGATTTTGATAATTCTTTAAGGACTTTGTGAGCCAGATTCAGTCTTTCCTCCACAAACAGTAGGGAGCCTTCCAATTGTTTTAAGCAAGGGAGTAAAGTAATCTGATTTGCATTTTAATTGTCCCCTCTGGTTGCTGTGTGAAGGATGGATTAATGCAGCAGAAGGAGAGTTAGTATGAATATGAAAAGACCAATGAGGCTGTTTTGGCTAAGGTGGAGAGAGAAGATGAGTGTGAAAGGTATATTAGAAAGTTGGCAATATTGGGTGCAATATTTAGCAAACACTAGGACGTTTGGTGTAACCGAATTTGCACTTTTGCTTACATTTTATTTTACTAAGTTGATTTCCTATCTGTTTTTATGATCTGTCTTTAGTACTTATATCAACGGATTTATTGTTCTTTCCTGTCTTTTAATTTGAATTTTTCTTTCAACATCAGCCTTTTGCTTTCTTCCACTGTCACAAGGGCTCCGTGGTGATTTTGTGCCAAGATCCCATAATAACACATTAATTTTCTTTCTTGGCTTTCTGCATTGGTCCATTAATAACATTGTTCATTTTCAGTGGTCTTTTGGTTTTTTTTAATCTCCCAACTTCTTGTTTGTTTTCAATCCATCTTTCTCAGTTTCCAGCTGGAACTAGCTTGAGACTAACTCTATTGCTCTTAGGGAGTGGGTGTATGCTTACCAAATGTTTACAAGAACGATCTCATTGTGCAAATGCCATTCCAGCTGCCTTAACACCCTGGCAGGAAGAACTAAACACTCAATTCTAGAACCCACTTTTATCTTTACTCGTAGAGTGATTTCTTCCTGTCTTCTAAGTGCTTGTACAGAAATCTAAAGCTACTGCAGTCTCCAGAAGCCACAAAAATGCTCCTGCTTATACACTTAGTGGGCACTGCAGGCTGGAAATTCATATATATGAATGAATCATTCCTCTCTTTTGTGTCTATAGATTCCCCAGTTTTAGATAAATGCAGGTTTCCTGATCTATACACATTACACATTCCTGTTTATGGTACTTGAACACTAGGAATAAACTACAAATCTAAAGTGCTTTAGTCTACAAATTAGTCGTCTTCCTGCAGCTCTATTTAGGGCTACCATTGAAGGCAGATTTTTGGAATAGAGGCAGGACAACACCATAGTGTAGGGATAGCAGCCTCAGCTCCGAATCAATGTCTGCATGTTGTATACATGTTTTGGGACTTGGGCACGAAACTCCAATGGACTATGAGTCACTCAGTTGACTCTTAGGAAGACACCAGTGGTAAATCAGGCCATCAGCCTTAGGAGAGTGTACAAATGACACAGAATGTTGTTCCTTCTTTGATGGTTTAGTTCTTGAATTACTCTTTCTAGTTCTTGGACTTTGAGTATATAGATGATTTTCTTGCTTTGCCAAGTACAAATAATTTAGCTGTTAACTATATTCTTATATAAAGATATGCTATGTAACATATGTGTATGAGTGATAGATGTCATGATATTTTTTTGATGTGTTGCCTTCAGTCGGGATTTGACTGTAAATATTATGGGCATAACTGAGAAATTCAATGTTCATTTTTCTTTTGGAACTTCTGTGTGATTGATCTCTATAAAACTTCTTAGAATTTTTAAATTCTTTTTGGTTTTTGGTTTTTAGAGACAAGATTTCTCTGTGTAGCTCTGGATATTCTGGAATTTGCTGTGCAGACCAGGGTAGCTTTGAACTCACGGAGATTTGCCTGCCTCTGCCTCCCAAGTGCTGGGATTAAAGGCATGTGCCACCATGCTTTTGGGACCATTTTCCTCCTACTGGGTTGCCTCCTCCAGCCTTCATATAAGGGTTTGTTACTAGTCTTATTATAACTTGTTATGCCATGTTCGGTGAGATCCCTGGAAGGCCTGCTCTTTTCTGAAGGGAAAAGAAGGACTAGTGGATCTGGGGAGAGAGGAGTGTCTGGGAGGAGGGGAGGGAGGGAAAACTGCAGTCTGGATGTAATGGATGAGAGAATAATTAAAAAAAGAATACTCAAGTTCTAACCACAGTAATGAAATTTTTTCTTGTTTGAGAATCAAAGATTTTTTTCCTTCTCATTATCTCTTCATTATGTGAAATATATCAGCTCACGATGTTAGACTTTGAAGAATTAATGGGCAAATCAGATAAGCCCACTTTTTTTCTGTTCCCTGGATCGTATCATCTAAAACAGGAGGGACATTTTGAACAAGTAATTTTCAGGTGAACTTAATGCTTTGGAGATACAACAAAGGATGTTCTAAAGTAATAAAAATTCAGACTAAGCCTAACTGGGGACAGAAGAGGCAGCACTGTGTCCTTAATAAAGTAATACTGAAGCATAGAATGTAAGGATCTGTAGCTTCTACCAATTCCAGCAACGGTGGAAAAGGAAGCACGTAAAAAGTATTTCAGGGAGAAAAGGTTCTTCAGAGGTTTTAATTGTGGGTAAGATTACATTCTAGGAGGTAAGAGATGAGAACATAGGCATACAGTATCATGCAAATCATGTCAAGCAGTTTTTAGACCCTGTTCCAACTCATGGAGAGCCATTGAAGGGCTTGAAAGGGGGAATGCCATGGTCTAGTTTGCAGTTTTTGAAACTAATTATGGCAGCAGGGAAAGAATTGGTTGTCAAGGAAGTCAAAAGTAGAAATGTGGAAGAATTAGTTGAGAGCTAACAATGATACTTCTGTGTATGGAGATGCTAGGGTGGATAGGGAAGAGGGAGTTAATAAGAAACTACTTATATTGAAGAATATTTTAGCCTACCCACCTAATGGAGATGTTCCAAGGGTTCAGTAACTTAATAAATGCAAAGGATTAGAACAGTGTCAAATCCAGATCATGTTTTGTCAGTTTTACAAAGCAATATTTACTTTTATATTTTAACATTTCCAAAATCATAACAAGTCTCAATTATCAATGACATCAATTATTCACTAGACAGCAATTTGCTTTTTTGGTGCTATATAAAATATTGGTGTATCATAAATTGGAAGGAACCCAATTAGATGAAATATGATAGTCAGTGCTATAGACATGCCGCTGCTATCATTATTTCATTGTTATTATCATGTCAAAATTTGGTGACAGAAAAAAATGCAGGAATGACAAGGAAGTACAGGGAAAAGTAGTGACAGAGAATGAGGATGTATACCTACCTATTTAGAGACACTATTTTTCATTTAAGGAAGCTTTTAGGCATGAAATTGTGCTGAGTTCATAGAAGAATTGAGTGTGAAGAGTTGACTCCAAGGGACTTGATTTTTTGTGGGACTTAATTCACCTGTATTTGTGAATGAATAACAGGCTAAGCAGTATGTAAGAGTGCTTCTTATAAAGACTGAATATCTCTTAATCCAGAAAGAAGATTAACCTTGTCTATCAATTATGCAGCTTATTTTATGTGTTAAACATTAAACTAGTTCATTTTATAAGAATTTAATCCTAGTAATCCAGTAAGATATGTGATGGATTGTGTCTCTTATTCTCATACAAGGCAATCTAACCTCCTATAGTTTGAAGTCAAATGTGCTTACTGTGATTTTTGATTTGAACGTGAATCTGGGTGGTTTCGCCATCACTCCCCTGTGTTATGCTTCCTCCTACTTGCCAGTTTTTACAGTAAGAGGGAGGCACTGACTAGTTCCTCATTCATGCAATGAGGCTTGTGTGTCAGGCACTGTGTAGGAAACTTGAGGGACAGAAGGAAATGGAACATAAAGAAAGGGTCTTGTCTTATTCTTGTGGAATTTATAGTCAAGATGGAGAAGACAGAATTATAAGTTTTTGGTTACATAAAAATATGTAAAGTATGAAAAGTAAAAGGAAAGAAAGAGCAGGGCAAAACTGAGCTAGGCAGAAAAACTAAACTGAATGCAGGGAGAAAGAAAGCAGTCAGAGAGATGCCACGTAGCAGCCAAAGGAGAAAGACGCCAGAACCTCAATGGCAGGCCACAGCTTCATGGTGATACACAGATTAATAGGGTCAGGGAACATTTAGGAAGCCTAACTCAGAGAGGGCAACCAAGTCCCATTTAAAGCTGACTCTAAAGAATGAAAAGGAGTGTGCCATGGAAGGTAGGTGATGAGTAGTGTTATGGTCTTGTATATATGCTGGTCAGCCTTATAGTCAGGCAGTGATGACACACACCTTTAATCTCAGTAGCCATACTAGTTTGCCATAGAAACCGGGTGTTAGTGGTGCACACCCTTAATCCCATCACTAGAGAGGAATATAAGATGGGAGGAAGCAGCTCTCAGATATAGTCTCATTCTGAGATTCCTGTAGGCAGGGTTTCCATTTTGAACTGAGGTCAAGGTAAGAACCAGTGATTGGCTGCTTTGCTTTTCCAATCTTCAGGTTGAATCGCAACTTCTCGCTCTGAGCTTTTATTTATTGCTCTTCAGATCTAGGCTTTCAATTTCTTGAAGAGTTTTACATTATAGGTTCAGTCACTTAATATCATAGTAATATTCTGATTTTCTATTTTGACTTGTGTCAGTTTTTATAAATTACATTTTCAGTGATTTTCACATTTTAATATTTTGCAGTTAATGGCTTTATTGTTTCTATGCCATCCTAGGATCTCTGTTTTATGTAAAATATATGTTGAAAAATATATAATAATATGTATTTTGATATATGGAATGATAATATATGATATATGTAAACATATATAGATATAGCCCTTTTCATTCTATATTTTATTACTGCTTAATATATTATTTTTCCATTGATCAATCTTGTAGTTTATCAGTATTTTTGATATTTTCTAAGGAACAAATGTGTTTTGTTGGCCATTTTGACCATACATTTTTTTCTATCAGTTTCTTCTTTTTTAAAATTCTGCTTTAGTTTGGTATAATTTTCTCTTTCTTCAGTCATTAGATAAAGTTTAGGTAACTGACTTTCAAGTTTTCTTCTTTTCTATTAAAAACATTTTAAGGTCAGGTATGTCTCTTTAACCATGACTTGAGTTTTATCTCATAAATTTTGATATTAATTATTTTCAATAATATGCAGTTATGCCCAAATCCCAAAGTAATTTTCTTTTTGGCCCAGGGCTATTTCAAAACATATTTCTTAATTTCAATGGGATGGAGATTTCATAACCTAATTGTCATTCACTTATTTATTTCTTTTTTTTTATTTTATTGAGAAAAGGAAAAAAAAACAGGTTTCCACCTCCTCCCAGCCTCCCATTTCCCACCCCCTCCTTCCACCCTTCCCCCC
>NW_004949143.1:520906-523916 GCF_000317375.1 Microtus ochrogaster
AAGGGAGGTCCTTCCATTTTCTGGTATACTGCTCAATTTCTTTCTTCAATGCCTTAAAGTTCTTGTCAAATAGATCTTTCACTTCTTTGGTAGATATAGAAGCACTTATTTATTTCTTGCTCAATTGCTTCATAGCCGGAGAGTAGACTCCACAGATTCCCAGTCCTCTGAAATTTGTGGAGAAATGTTTGATTGTCTAGAACAGAAGACAGGACATTATTTCCATAGATCAAATATGCTTCATGAAGTGTTTTTAATATAGCAGGTGAAGTTGAAATGGTCCTAGATGTTTGAAAGGTGGCTGAAAAACAAACAAACAATGTGACAGAGATTATATGAGGAATTGTTTGCCTTATGTTGCTTTATGAAAAAATATTGCTAACTTCTGTCAGGCATGGTAGCTTACACTTGTAATCTGGGTTCTTGGGAGGCTGAGGCAGGAGGATTGTCATGTGTTCCAGGCCAGTATGGATTATAGTTTGAGATCTTGTTTCTCAAAATAAACTGCTACGGGATAGAAATGTGGCCTGGCTGCTGCTTGAAGCTAGGTTTGACTCCTAGTACTGAATAAACCTGGCACGGTTGGCACACACCCGCAATTTTAGCCCTTGGAAGCTGGAGGCAAGAAGATCAGAAGTTCAAGATCATCCTTAGTTTTATATTCGTTTCGAGGTCAACTTAGAATACATGAAATCTCTCTCTGCTAAATTTATTCTTTGTTTCTTCACAAAACATACTAATACACAATCTAAAGGGTTTTTAAAAACATTGAATTTTTGGAGATTATATTGTAATTGCCTCATTTCTCCCTTCCTATTACTTCCTTAAAAAACTTTCTTGTGTAACCTTCTTTAAATTAATGATGTGTTTCTCAGCCCCAAGTGGGATGTCTCCATTAAACTCTTCCCCTCAGAGCTCAGGGAATCCCTCAGAAGAGGAGACAGAAAGAGTATAAGAGCCAGAGGGACTGAGGACACCAGAACAAGGCCCCCTGAATCAACATGATCAATGCTCATATGAACTCACAGAGCCTACACAGTCTGCATCAGGTCCTCTGTGTATATTATGGCCTTCAGTTTAGTGTTTTTATGGGATTCTTGAGTGTGTGACCGAGTAGGTCTCTGACTTTTGTACTTTTTCTTGGGCTCATTTCCTTTGAATGTTGTGTCTTGTCTAGCTTCAATGTGATACTTTTATTATATTTTATTTTGTGATATTTTATTATTATTCCTTAGAAGCTTGTTTTTTTTTCCTAGTGAGAGACAGAAAGGGCATGGATCTGGAGGGGACAAGAAAGGAAGGAATTGGGAGGAATAGAAGGAGGGAAAACAACATAGATTATGTGAGAAACGAATATATCTTAATAAAAGGAAAAATTAATTTGCAGTGTATACATGCACACACACATTCAAAAATATATAAATACAACCAAAGCAGGGCTTCTTAGAGTTTTTCCAGTCATGACCTCTCTTGGCCTGAGCAAATTTTACATGAACCTAGGTATATAGATAAATACAATAAGTAAGTGCTTGACAAATGCTTCAGTGGTTAAAAGTGCCTGTAGCTCTTTTCAGAGGATCAGAGCTCATCTCCCAGGACCCATGTCAGGTCATTAAGACCATCTGTAGCTCCAAGTCTAGGGCATCTGATGCTGTCTTCTCTCCTACACAGGCACATGTATGCATGCACACACATACAAGTGCCCTGTTCCTGCACTTACATGAATAGTAAAAATAATCTTTAAAAGATTAAATAAATATGTGAACCAAGCATTTATAGACAATAAGTGATATAGAAAGTTATTTTAAATCATTTTCATGTACAAGTATTTTCACCATTTCTTTAAGATTGAAGTAAATTGACATACTAATGAGATGAATGTTCTTCAATTTTTGCATAAAGAATTAATTAATGAGCTAATTTAATGCTGTAGAGTTTAGAGCATCTTCAGAATCTTTCATAGTTCCTCAACACATATTTTTTCTTTTATTAAAAATAGTTTTATTTCATTCCATGTGTTCTGATTACTGTTTTCCCTCCCTCAACTCCTTCTAATTCTTTCTCACTTCTCCTCCCATCTGTATCCAGAAAACAGACAGGCACCTGAGAAATAATAATACAATGAAATATGAGGAAACAAAAACAAGCAAGTCAGAACAAGACAAAATAAACAAACAGAAGAAAAGGAGCCAAAGAAATTGCTTGAGAAATATGTATGGATGCAGAGACACACTTATTCACGCACTCAGGAATCTCATAACATACTAAATTGGGAGCATAACCTATCTGCAATGGACATGGAAAGGTTGAAAAAAATAAAATGTCCTGGCACATTATAAGATAAAGAATTTTCAAAGATGCTGCTGAGTTTGTTTTTGGTTGGCCATCTACTGCTGGACATGCGATTTAGCTTTAGTAGTGTTCTTTTATGAGTGTGGATGTTCTTGTGTTTGGGGCGTAGATGTTAAGAATTGCTATGTCCTCTTGGTGGATTTTTCCTTTGATGAGCAGTGTCCTTCCCTGTCTCTTCAGTTTACTTTGGTTTGAAGTCTTATTTTGTCAGACATGAAATGAGTAGAGCAACTTGTTTCTTAGGTATATTTGATTGGAATATTTATTTCTGTCCTTTTATTCTGAAGTGATGTCTGTCCTTGAGGTTAAGATGTATTTATTGTATGCAACACAGGAAGGGATCCTGCTTTTATACCCGATCTGTTAGTATGTGTCTTTTATTGGAATCTAAGACCATTGATGTTGAGATTTATTAATGAGCAGTGTTTTGTTGATTCCTGTTATTTTATTGTGGTGGTGAAGGTTTTCCCCTCTTTTGATATTATGTTCTGGCATTATTTATTACTTGAGCTTTCTTGGGCATGGTTAACCTCTTTAAGTTGGAATTTTCCCTCTAGTGCCTTCCATAGGGCTGGATTTGTAGATAGATACTGATTAAATTTGATTTTATTATGGAATGTCTTTCTCCATTTATTATATTTGAAACATATATATATAT
>NW_004949143.1:531834-542115 GCF_000317375.1 Microtus ochrogaster
GGCTATAGGCTGGAGGAGCGGAAGGACCTCCCGCAACATGCATCCAAATAGACTAGGGTCGGGTCCCAAAAAGCCAGTACATGCAGTAGAAACATGTCCCAGTGCCTTTATAAATGGCTTCTCAGTCAGCCCCCATTGTCAGCCACAATCAGAGAGTCCAGTTTGATTACATGCTTGTTCAGTCTGAGTCCAGCTGGATTTGGTGAGCTCTCATTAGATCAGGCACACTGACTCAGTGGGTGGACCAACCCCTTGCGGTCCTGACTTCCTTGCTCATCTTCTCCTCCTTCAGCTCTTCAACTGGATCTTGGGAGCTAGTTTTGCAGTGTCTAGTTGTCTGAGCTGGCAACTGTGGTCTTTTAGAGTTTGTAGCATATCTGTCCAGGCCCTTCTGTCTTTTGGAGTCTCCATTGAGAAGTCAGGTGTAATTCTGATAGGTCCAACTTTATATGTTACTTGGTCTTTCCCCCTTGCAGATTATAATACTCTGTTTCGCATGTTTAATGCTTTTATTATTACATTTTGTGGAGGAATTTGTTTTCTGGTTCAGTCTATGTGGTATTCTGTATGCTTCTTATACCTTGATAAGCATTTCTTTCTTTAGGTTAGCGTCCTATTTTCCTCTGATTTTGTTGAAAATATTTTTATTGCCTTTGACATAGGTTTATTCTCCTTCCTCCATCCCTATTACTATTAGATTTTGTCTTTTCTTATTGTCCCAGATTTTCTGTATGTTTTGTACCAGGATTTGTTTTTCAGATGCAATATTGTCTTTGACTAATGTATCTATTTCTTCTATCTTGTCTTCAATGCCTGAGGTTCTCTCTTCTACCTCTTGTATACTGTTGGTGAGGCTGAGGTTCCTGATCATGTGCCTATACTTTTCATTTCAACTTTTCTTCATGTAAATACATTTTCTTGTATGCTACATATAGGCTTCCTTAAGTCAATCCAATTGTCTTTAATCAGAGCATTTAGTCATTTTATAATTATTTCTATATTTCATTGTAAATATTCATTTTTACAGAATATTTTCTACTTTTCTGAACATCTTTAACAAGGACTATTGTGGTCATTGTTGTCCAGTGTTTGTGCAGTATACATGACTTGGTGTATTGTAGAATGTGGAAAGACAGTCATGTAGTTTGAGAGGCTAAATAGGGAAACTATTGACAAATCAGATTTTTGAACTTGACCTTGGCTATGGTGTATGGTAGATCACTGAAGTAGGGAATGCTGGAATAGTCTATGTAGTTTTAGAAAAACATAGGGACCCAGAAAAAATTCATTTGTATAGTGAAAAATAAGATAAGCTAGGCATGGTAGCACATTTCTGTAATTTCCCAGTCTGGAAGCTAAAGCTAGGAGATCACAAGTTCAAGGCTAGCTGCCTCAACGAATAAAGATACAAAACAGAAATGCTATTCCTATCACAGTATGCATGAATGACATTCTTTTGTTCCATACCATACTCAACTAATTAGCTAACTTCCAAGTTAATTTATTAGTCATTATTCTTCAGGTTTAGAATTCAAATGTCTTGGTCTTGTTAGAATATTTCTGGTTGTTATTGAGTTGTATAAAAATATAGTTTAAAATGTGGTTAACTATATTTTCATTTGTTATGCATTTGTAATATTCCCTTTGTTTATTTTACATTTTGTTTCATTCTCTAATTACTAATTACTTGTTCAGATTGACTCTGTGTTTGCCAGAAATAGTAATCATTTAATGCTCTTTTTAAAATTGAAATTGGTTCTTTTTTTCTCACGTAATGTGTCCTGATTATGGTTTCCTTTCCCTCTACTTCTCCCAGCTCCTCCCTTACCTCCCTTCACATCCAGATCTACTCTATTTCTGCTTCTCTTTAGAAAACAATTACTTTTCTAAGGGATAATAATACAATCAAAATGAAATAAAATATAATAAGATGAAACAAAAAATATCACATCAGTACTGGACAAAGGAAACAGATGGGAAAGAGCACAAGAGAAGGTACTAGAAACAGAGAACTACTTGATAGAAACCAGATTTTTATTTCCAAGTGGTTATCAACTGGGGATTGCTTCTGGGTTAGGGATGGGGGCACATAACCACTTCTTTCAGCTTTAGGACCCCGTCAGGTACAGACCAGTGTAGGTCCTGAGAATGCTGCTGTAGTCTCTGTGCATTAATATGTGTGTAGATCATGTTTGTTTAGTGGGTCTTGGTTCTTGGTATTCTCCATTCATTTTGGCTCTTAAAATCTTTCTGCCTTTTCTTCCACAGGGTTCCCTAAGACCTGAGGGGAGGGATTTGATGGAGACATTCTGCTCATGGATGAGTGTTCCAAAGTCTCTTCTCTCTCTCTCTCTCTCTCTCTCTCTCTCTCTCTCTCTCTCTGTCTATTGTCTGGTGGTGGGCCTCTGTATTTGTTCCCATCTGCTGTAGGAGGAAGCTTCTCTAATGATTGCTTAGCAAGGCACTGATTTATGAATATAACAAAACCTTATTAGGAGTCACATTATTGTTACATTTTTGTTGTTTTTAGAGCAGTAGTATTTGGTTTTACCCTAGGTCCCTGGGATGCATAGTCTCAGGCTCTTGATCACTCATGCAGTGTTGGATATACGTTCCATCTTATGGAGTGGGCATTAAGTCAAATCAGATATTGGTTGGTTACTTCTACATAGGGTTTGTGGCTAGGTTAGTGTTTATGTTTCTCCTTTGGTAGCATGAAGAGTACCTTCTTGTACCAAATATACTAGCATGTAGGTATGAAGGTTTTATATAGGCACCAGTTCAAGTTCTATATGTTCAGTGAATTGTGTAGGTATTGTCTTCAACAATGGGACATTGCTGTCAGCTTGTGCAGAGCAACCTATAGTCTTGGCAACAGCCTGGATTGTTTGAGGGATTCCTTTGGCCAACAACTCAATTAGATGTAACCCAATTCAGGTACTGGGAGGCTAATTTGATGATAATAGATGGCCATTTGGGCCCCTATCTCCTCATTATTTGGCAATTTCATTTATTCATTCTTCTGTTGAGAGACTATCCATTTTGTTCCCCCAGTTTTTGCCTATTGTGAATAGAGCAGCAATGAGCACAGTTGAGAAAATGTTTCTGTGGTAGGTTGGAACATCCTTTGTGTGTATGCCCAAGAGTGGTGTAGCTGAGTATTAGGGTAAATTGATTCCCACTTACTTGAGGAACCACCACAGCACACTGATTTCCATAATGCTTATACAAGTTTGCACTCAAAACAGCAATGGATGAGTGTTCTTCTTACTCCACATCCTTGTCAATATGAGCTGTCATTTGTCTTATTGATCTTAATCATTCTGATGGGGGATTAGATGAACTATCAAAGTAGTTTTGATTTGCATTTTTCTGATGACTAAGGAGTCAAACATTTCTTTAAGCGTTTCTCAGAATTTGAGTTTTCTATTTTGTTTAAATCCATATCTCATTTTTCATTGAAGTTATTTACTTTCTTGATATCTAGTTTTTGAGTTCCTTTGGATATTCCTAGATATATAATGTTATGTGATACTATTATAAATACATTTAAAACTTATTTTCAATCTCTTTTTGTCATATACAGTTTTATTTTGTACATTTACTTTTACCTTTTTACTGTAATTATTAATTTGTTTATTGACTAAATGTTCAAAATAAATGTTTTACTATGATAGTCCTATACATGCATCTTATATATTGAGCTAGGGACTTTTACAATTGAATAGAAATATAACCAATTTTGAGCAGCTGAATTTATGCTCATAGATAGCAAAAAATCCAATTACTAATAGCATTCATTCATCTATAGTTTCATTAATTGTTAAAATTATTGTCTCTATATTTCATATTATTTTGTTTTTCTGTCTTACTATATTGTCCCTCACTTCCAGTACAATGTTGAAGATAAGGGGAGATAATTGTTATCTTATAATTTATTTCTGATGTCAGGGAAATGTTCCATTATTTCAGTATTAAATCTGGATTTTGTCATAACTTTCATCTTCTTTACACAAGTTTCTATTTTGTTGGAAATACTTTTAAAATACATGAATGGCTATAAACTCTTTTCATATTTTCATGTATTGATTGAATTGATCATATGACTTTCCCTTTTTGTTCATGTGTGCATAACATTGATGTGTCTGTGTGTGTGGGTATTAGTGTGCATGTGGAGACCGTTGATGTCAAGTGTGTTTCTTAATTGTTCTCTAATTATTATTGTTTTGAGACAGCTCCTCGCACTGAGCCTGGAGCTTAAATTCAAATAGACTGTCTTGCCAATGAACCCCAGAAATTTTCCTGTCTCTACCTCCCCAGTGCAGAGATTACAGTTGCCTTTCACCATATCTGAATTTTTCATTGTCGCCAAGGGTCCAAACTTAGGATTCTGCTTTTATTGCAAACATTTTGCTGACAGAGTATGGTTCCAGCTTCTTAATTTGTTAGTGGGATGCGTCGCATTGATTGATTTTCAAGTGTTAAACTAGCCTTATATCCTTAACCCAACCCTTGCTTTTCATAATATTTTGTAATACAGGATGGGAAATATGTGATTATACATGTGGGGTATATGTATGTGTGTGTGTGTGCATGTGCATGTGGTAGAATTTTTATGTTCATTCTTATAAAGAAAATTTGCCCCATTCTTTCCTTTTATGTCAAATCTTGTTAGGTTTTAGAATTAAAATAATGTTATCTTCGAAAATGAATGAAATCAGTTAATTGTACATTCTAGAAGACATTATGTAATAGTGAGGCTATTTATTCTTTGAATGTTTAGAGGAACTCACTGTTAATGCCATCTGGGCTTCAAGTTTTCCTTGGGGAATATATTTAGTTACATAGCCAATGTTTTTTATAGAATTGAAAGAATATTCAGATTATACTTTTCCTTTTGTCAGTGTTAACAGTTTTTTGAAATGTCCACTTTATAATTTCATATTTATTGGCATAAAGTCCATTTTATAGCAGTTGGTTCTTTAAGGATACCTTCTTCCCATTTACAATACTGGGTTTTGTTTGTTTGTCTATAAGTCTAAAGGTGGCTTTTTATTTTTACTTGTTCTTTTCTCTTTTATTGCATGACCTTTATTTTATTAGTTTTAGTTTAATATTTATTGCATTCTCTTTGTTTTCTTTGGTTTTAGCTTGAATGTAATTTTATACTTAGGTATACTTAAATAACATATTTTTATTTTTACTTTTCAAATATATGCAACCATGGCAATAAACTTCACTCTCACAATGAGTCTGTTGTTTTCCAGAAGTTTTGATTTGCTATATATCTGTTTTCATGTCATACTAGGTATTTTTGGATTTCATTTTCATTTTTTAATTGCATAAATTCTCACTCAAACTGATTTTATGATTATGTTTTTTTTTCTTATGCAAAATCTTTCTTTGTAGCCCAATCAAGTTTAGAACTTGTGTGTAATGTAGGATAGCTTTGAACTTGCAATCATTCTGATATAGCCTCCCAAATATGGAGTTATAGGTGTGTGCTACCAAAGCAGTTACAATCATATTTTATAGATAGTTTTATATTGGAGATAGCTTTTTGGTTAGGGATGTGAGTTCATGTCCATTTCTATCAATCATCAGTAGGGTTTGCCTGACTTGAACCTATACAAGCCCTATGTATGCTGCTACAGTCTCTCTGGGCTCATATGTACAATATCAGTCTTACGGTGTCTGGAAGACACTTCTTGGTGACATCCAAACTCTCTGGTTCTATGATCTTTCTGCCTCTTCTTCCACATAACTCCCTGAGCCTATAAATTCTCATTATTTTGTAGGCCATCATAATAATATAGTACCTAGATTGCATCTGAGATTTGTTTTTAGTATATAACACTTTTATTGGTTTAAATTATTCTTTATACGTTATGCTTGAATAAGTATTTTAAATGAAAATGGAAAAGCTACTGGCTGATGGTATCTTTTGACTTTCTAATTTTGAAATAATAGATTCATATAAAAATGCATAGACAATTAGATATCCTCATGAACTCCACACCAATTTCACATTAGTGTATGCAGTTATGTAAGAGTATTTTACATTTACCCAGTTTTGTGTCTGTGGGTATACATCTATGCAGTCTAGTCATATGTATACATGAATACTTATGTTTATGTAGCAATTACTACAATCAAAATCAGAGCTGAAACTGTCATGTTATCAGTTCTAGTAGCATCCATCCCATCTTTATTCTTCAAGTCACTAATATGTTCTCATCTCTATAGTTTTGCCAGTGTAATAATGCTATGAAATTTTAATTTCATGTAACCTATTTGAAATTGGCTCTTTAAAATTTAATAGACTATATTTTAGAGCAGTTCTAGGTTTACAAAAAAACCCAAAAAACTGTAAGGTTTTCTGTATATCTTCTATGCTTTTTTCTATTATTATTATTATTATTATAGAATATTAGTATGGTATATTTATTATTATTGATGAACCAATGCTTAATACAGTATTCTTAAGCCCATATTTGCAATGTACTATGTCATATTTCCGCAATTAGAGAGTATTTTCACTTAACAAAATTCTGTATCCTCTCCTCATTACTCTTCTTTTCTCCTCCAATTCTTTGCAATGACTGACATTTTAAACTTTACATAGTCTTTCCTAGAATGTCACATAATTGGATGCCTTTCGTGACTTTAATAATATACATTTAAGGCTCTTTCAGGGTTTCCTCTGTGGCTTCACAATCCCTGTATTTTTAGTAACAAATGATATTCCATTATATGAATATACCAGAGGATATTCATCTGCAAAATTGCATATTGATTGCCTCTGCCTCCAACTTTTAGTCATTATGTTTAAGGCTGATGTCAACATTTATGTGTAGACTTTTATGTGCACACAGGGTTTCAATTCACTTGGGTGAATATCAAAAAATGAAATTGCTTAATTGTATTTAAGAGTATTTTTGTTTTTATAAGTAACTGCCAGTTTTTGAAAATTACTCTCTGACCTTTTGTTCTCCCCAGAAATGAATGAGTACTGCTGTTCCTCCATACTTTTCACAAACATTTGGTGTTTTCAGAGTCCTGTATTTCAATTATTCTTACAAATGGAAGAACTAACTTGTGGATGTTTGAATCTGCATTTGTTAGTGACACATGCTTGTAAGAATATTGTCTTATTTGTATTTATCATTTATTCTCTGTGATAAGGTATTGATGTCTTATGCATGATCCCCTTGAGTTCCCTGCAAACTGGTATACATATTCAGTAGTTGGTTTTCTTTTTTATTTAAATTTATTTTTTAAATTTGATTTTACATTCCATCTACAGTTCTTTCCCCAACTCTTCTCTCCCTCCTCCCTCTCCCCCAACCCACTCTCCATTCAGTCCTCCCAGTGGGAAAGGGCTCCCAGGTGGAGTCAACAAAATCTGGCACATTAAGTTGGGACAGGACCAATCCACTACCTCCTGCATTAAGGCAGGGCATAGCATGTCACCATAGGGAATGGGCTCCAACCAGCTAGCTCATGCATCATGGAGAGATCCTGGTCCCACTGCCAGGGGCCTCACAGATAGTCCAAGCTTCACCACTGTCTCCCACATATGGTGGGCCTAGTTTGGTCCCATGAAGGCTCCACAGGTGTTGTCCTAGAGTTCCTGAATTTCCACGAGTTTGGTTCAGCTGTCTCTGTAGATTTCCCCATCATTATCTTCGCCTCCCTTGCTTATGTAGTCCCTCCCTGTCTTCGATTAGATTCTCAGAACTCAGCCTGGTGCTTGGTTGTGAGACTCTACATCTGGTTGCTGGATGAAGGCTCTAAGATGATAGTTGGGGTACTCACCAATCTGATTACAGGGGAAGGACAGTTTGAGACCCTTCTCTACTACTGCTAGGAGTCATAGATGGCATCATTGTTATGGATTCTTGGTATTTTCCCTAGCACCAGGTTTCTCCCTAACTCCATAGTGACTCTCTCTATCAAGATCTCTCTTTCATTGCTCTCCCACTCTGTCCCTCTCCCCTCATACCATCCTTTTCCCTCATGTTCTCATCTCCCCTTCCCTCCCCTTTACCACTTCCTCCCCTCAGTTTATCCAGGAGATCTCATCTAATTCCCTTTCCCAGGTTGATCCATGTCTCCCTCTTAGGGTCTTCCTTGTTAACCTAACTTCTCTGGAGCTGTGTATTATCCTTTGCTTTACATCTGATATCCACTTATGAATGAGTACATACCATGCTTGTCTTTCTCAGTGCAGGTTATCCTACTTGGGAAGTTTTGTTCTAGTTCTATCCATTTGCCTGCAAATGTCACGATGTCATTGTTTTTCACTGCTGAGTAATACTCCATTGTGTAAATGTACTACATTTTCTTTAGCCATTCTTCAGTTGAAGGGCATCTAAGTTATTTACAAGTTCTGGCTATTACAAATAGTGCTGCTATGAACATAGTTGAACATATGTCTTTGTAGTATGATTGAGCATCCTTTGGGTATATTCCCAGGAGTGGTATCGCTGGGTCTCGATGTAGATTGAGTCCCAATTATCTGAGAAGCTGCCATGCTGTTTTCCAAAGTGGCTGTACTCCCATCAGTAGTGGAGGAGTAATTCCCTGACTTCACATCCTCTTCAACATAAGCTGTCACTAGTGTTTTTGATCTTAGTCATTCTGACAGGTGTAAGATGGTATCTCAGAGGCGTTTAGATTTGCATTTCCCTGATGGCTAAGGATGTTGAGCATTTCCTTAAGTGTCTTGGCCATTTGAGATTCTTCTGTTGAGAATTCTCTCTTTAGCTCTGTACCCCATTTTTAAATTGGATTAATTTGTATTTGATGACTAGTTTCTTGAGTTCTTTATATATTTTGGAGATCAGCTCTCTGTCCAATGTGGGGTTGGTGAAGATCTTTTTCCTTTCTGTAGGCTGTCATTTTGTTTTACTTATTGTGTCCTTTGTCTTACAGAACTCTTCAGTTTCAGGAGGTACTATTTATTAATTGTTGTTCTCAGTGTTCATGCTATTCATGTTATATTTATGAAGTGATCTCCAGTGCCTACGCGTTCAATGTTACTTCCTATTTTTTCTTCTATCAGGTTCAATGTAACTGGATTTATGTTGAAGTCTTTGGACTTTGTGGATTAATGTCAGGGTCTTCAATTTAATTCCATTGGTCCAAGTGTCTGTATTTATGCCAATACCAGGCTGTTTTCTTTTTACTGGTGAGTATTATTCTGAAGAAAGAGAATAGTGAAATTTGTTTATTTGGCTCCCCAGTGAAATATCTTTTTGTGTGTTTTCTTGATTTGGAGACCATTAAGAGTGATGCTAAAGGAAGTCACCTAACACTGCTTTCTAGTTTCCAAACACAGATGTACAAATGATTAAATATCCTCATATACACAACAATAAGCATGCATATTTGTCTGTATATTATATACACACAAAAAAGTAAACATATCTTTATTAAAATAATATAAAACTCCAAAACTCTAGAGGTTATCATCTATAGTGAGAGAAATATTCAAATATTTTAAATGTGCATATTTTATATGTACATATCTGTTAACAACTAAGTGTATAAAAAGTATGTAAAAGTGAAAAAAGAATAGTGCTATTGTGAATATCAGTGTGCCGATTTTTACATGTATGCAATCTCATTTCTTTGGACTCTGTGCCTTGAAATGTGACTCTGTTTGTTAGTGGGATATAGAAATCTGACTTTGCATTACTTTCATCCTTTCTACCTCCTTTCTTTCCACTGCTGAAGATTCTAGTGCATGGTGAGTAAGAGTTTTGAAAATAAACACCATGACACTGACTTTAACAGGAAATATCTCTTTATTTCAACATTAAGGAGGATTTTAGTTAATTTTTTCTTCAAATATTATTTTTCATGTTGGGTATTTCGATATGTACAGTTTATAGATTTTTAAAAAAAGTTGCTATATCTATTCATTCATTTATTTATTTGTGAATATGTATGTGTGTGTATCACGTGATACTTACGGAGATCAGAGGACAACCTGTGGGAGTTATTGTTTTCACCATGTGGGTCCTGGGGACCAAACTCAGATGGTCAGGCTTGGTAGCAAGTGTAACCATGGAGCTATCTTGTTGGCCTACAATCTCCTGTCTCCAATTTCCCACTGTTTTGATCGTCCAAATCATAACTGATTTATTCTACAATTGGCTAACAGCACAATGCTTAAAGAGTTGTTTGAGTTATTTAATTTTTTTTAATTGAGAAAAGGAATAAAAAAGTTTCCGCCTCCTCCCAGCCTCCCATTTCCCTCCCCCTCCTCCCACC
>NW_004949143.1:543395-544721 GCF_000317375.1 Microtus ochrogaster
GTCCTGACTTCTTTGCTCAGGTTCTCCCTCCTTCTGCTCCTCATTGGGACCTTGAGAGCTCAGTCCAGTGCTCCAGTGTGGGTCTCTGTCTCTTGGGTTCACCTTCTTACTTAACTTCTTTAGGTTCACCAATTGTAGACTCCGTGACCCTTATTTTGAGTTATTTAATTTTAACTTGAGACAAATGTTAGTTGTTCTTTTCTGTCCCTGGGAGAGATTTCCCCTTTGAAAAGGGTATCACCAGTTCTATTCTTGGCATAGTATCAGTTACTTGCAATATAGTCAATAATTATGTAATGGGCTATCTTATTTACAATTTGTTATCATATTTGACTGTCTACAGTTTTTATTTTTTTATGACCATATAGTTGTGCATGTTGGCGATTTCTGATCATAAGGATAGCTTAGACCTAGTAAATGAGTGGTCATGTTCTTGTCCAATTCTCAGTTGATGTACCTCTGACTTATATAATTTTAGACCTGGAAGTTAAGTCATTGTATTAATTGGTTTTCTCATTACTGTTACCAAATTACTGAGAAATGTATCTGAAGAGAAGATATTCTGGCTCATGGTTCAGAGGTCACAATCCTGTCACTGCAGGAAACGCATGGTGATGCGGAGGATGGGAGCTTATATCATGGCTTGCTCATGTCTCAGCAGGTCAGAAACTGGAATTTTCTAGCAAGCAGCAGGAGAAAATGGCATCCTTGAAACCCAGTCTCAGCAACACACTTCTCCATCTGGATCAGTGTCTCAAAGATTCTAGCCCCACCTCAAAAGAGGTCTATGAACTGAACCACACAAGCCTAGTGTGCCTCATTCATCCTTCAAACAGGAATACTGGGATCTAGTTGAAGAAGTGAAGTTCCTTAAACTCAGAGTAAATATATAAACTACTCCATAAATTTATCTTTGTAGTAAAAGAGATACCATGATAAAGGAATAAATTTGTCTTTGCTATGTGGTGAATTTTGACCTGGCTATGCAGATAGGGTTAATGGTGGTGTGGAGATTAACATTGACTTAAGGCATTGATTGATTAGTCTGCAAAGAGGAGGGAAGGGTTTTGCTGTTGTTGTTTGTTTTGTGTGTTGTATGCATCCGTTTCAGGTATAGCAAATTCTGCATTGACTCACCATTTATCTAGATGCAAACAGTATTCTTTAGGGTGAACTTTTAGTCTTGAGTTTCTCTATTTGGATATATAAAAGTACCTTAGAAAACCTTTGTTTTTGTTACCCGCAGCTGCTTTCTAGTTTCAAGTATCACACTGGGTTTATATCTGAGATTCTTTTTTATTTTTTTTATTAAGAAAGAAAAAAAAA
>NW_004949143.1:551751-569953 GCF_000317375.1 Microtus ochrogaster
TGCCTGGGCTCCCTTACAGGGGACCCTGAGGCCTGCCCGGTAGGCAGGCACTCACTGCTCTGGGTGGGTAGCCTTAGAGTAGGAGCTTAAAACTCTCTGAGATTCTTGAACTTTGAAATAAACCAAAGTGTAGAGCTGTTTGGAGGGGTGTGTGAGTGAGCTGAAGAGGCAAGAAGCAGAAAAGAGGATTAATGGCTTTGGCTGAAACCAAAGCACTCTGGGTTTAAGAACTACATGGTTTTGTTCTTCAGACAGCTATATCAGATTTTTAAATCCCTTAGTGCTGGTTTGTACATAGCCTTATCCAAATCTCTCTATCCTGCAATCTCTGCTGCTCTCCTAGAATGTTTTCCCAGCAGACCCATTGTGAAATTATATTTCTTGCACATACTTAGGATTTATTTCTAGAGGCTAGGTTAGCCAACAAGTATTTCTTTCCTTCTCAAAAGCATAACCAAATTCTCCCCAATCCTATGAACTCCTTCAATGAGTAGTCCTACTTTAAGTGAAATGTGCAAATAACACATGACTAGAAATTATTCTGTTTGGGCTCAGTGTCTTTACATTCTGGTATTTGTTTCTGAGCAAGCAGAAATCTCTTCATGTTTTAGATCTTTATATTATTAGGTTGAGAAATTCTTATCATGCTCACCTATCAGATTGTAATAAGGATAAAATATGTTAACAGATGCCAAGCTGTATCATGAATATACAAAGTTATTATCAGTATGATAATGTGATTTGTAAACACTTATTACATGCCTATCATGTATGTTATACTCTAATAAATTATATATATTGTATACATCTCTTAAATCATCTTGAACCCAAAAGAAACAGAAAATTACCTTCCTCTCAGAAATGAAGAGAAGAAATGCATTAATTTTCTACTGTTGGAGAAAATATCTATCAAAAACAGAGCACTTTAAAACAATAGACATTTAAAAATTGTAAAGTTAAAATCCTGTCAGCAGTATGTTGTTTCTGGAAGTTTTTGTGATAAATCTGCTTCCAAGCTAACTCAGATTGTTGATAGATTTCAGTTTTATGTGATTGTTAAACTCAGGTTCCAATTTTCTTGCTAGATGTTGGTCAGAACATTTTGTCAGCTTTTCGAGGCCACCTACATTTGCTGGCTTATGTATCTCTTCATCTTCAAAGCAGTAGTTAGCTCTTACCACTTTTTGAATATCTTCTCATAGGCAGAGACTGCTCGTTCATTTCCTGACTGCCCAGACCTGAAATAATCACACAGAAATGGTATTAATTAAAACACTGCTTGACCATTAGCACAGGCTTTTTAGTAACTAACTCATCATACATCATAAATTAATCCATTTCTTTTATTTTGTATTTTACCATGAGTTAAGTGGTTTACTGGTAGAGTTCTGGAGGGCCTCTTTTTTCTTTGGCAGCTACATGACATCTCTCTGACTCTACCTTCTTTCTCTCCGCATTTACTTTAATTTTGATGCCTATCTCTATTCGTCTCTACCACAGGTCAAAGCAGCTTCAGAGGGGAATACCATATCACCTTCTGGTTCTTATTCTGCATTGTTCTCTTCACTTTAATTATACATGTAGGTATACTGGACCTTTTTGGAGAATTCAGGGTAATCCCTATATGTTACAGTTAGTAGAGTGCTATTTAATTCCATCTGCAAAGTCCCTTTGGCTGTGTGATGTTAACATACTCACAGGTATAATACTAGGGTTTAAAGATCATAGAAAATAAAATCTCAATATTATTCTAAGAACCTTTTTGTTAAATTTTAATATTTATGTTTGTAGACATATAATTAAAATAATATTAATAAAACATAAATTAATGCCACATAACACTCAACAGAATGTACTATGATTGCCTTTTAAGGCACTTAGGTCATCTACTCATGTACTTTTTGCTTCTTCTTGTTTTTGTTTTATAATTTACTTTATAATTGTATAATTTTCTACTTCTACCTGTCTGCCCTAGTATCCTGGTTGTTTAGTACTGTGGCTTTCTATATATAATGGTTTACTTAGTACTCATGTTTCATTACATTTCTCTGATTCTGAAAAAAAGACCACACCTCTATGGTTTTTAAGGTGTGCTTATCTTTTGCTATTTTAAACAAGTTTATCTTTGTCAGTGATGCTAGTGTTACTGTATCACAAACAGAAAAGCAAACAGATGTCATGTCTGATTATGCAGTCTCAACTGCTGCTTATATACCATGGTCATCTTGGCAGACTCTACTTCAGCACAGTGACCTCAAGAACATGCACAAATGTTACAAGTCACATAATCAGAATATGATTATATAGGACGTAGTCTGAGCACTTAACCGTGGTCATCCTGGCACAAATCATAGGCAACTGACCATGTATATATTTTTGTGTATTTGTATAAAAATTGAATTAAATGGAGTACACAACTTTATCTTACTCTTTATAGGGGACAAGGATGTAAAGTTTGACCATAGTGTGTTGTATTAACTACATACCAATTTCAAGTTACCAAGAGTTATTCATTATATGCTTTTCCTATTTTTGATTTTTAAAATAATTACTTTATTTCTTGAAATTAAAATCTAATTACGTAATTTTTCCCATCCCTTTTCTCCTTCCAGCCTCTCCCATGTAACTCCTTGTTCTCAAATTTATGGACCCTTTTAATTGTTGCTACATATAAAATTTCTCTATATACTTATGTGTATAGATCTATATCTATATATTCATAGATATATAAATACAACCTGCTCAGTCTGGATAATGTTCCTTGTATGTTTGTTTGCAGGTCTGACCACTTGGTGTTAGATAGCAACTGGTGCGCTCTTCCTTGGGGAAGACTGTCTCTGCTCTCAGCATTCCTTAGTTTCCTGTAGGTTTTTCTGTAGGATTGGGGCCTCATTAGATTTTCTTTTTCCATGTTAGCATGTCTACTTACTTGTGCAACCCTTGTTCAGGTCATATTTAGGCATTCATTTTGGTAAGATGTCATAGGTTTAGCTTCTCTGATATTTCTAGTAGACATGGTCTTATGGAAAGTCTTCTGTTCCTCTGATTCTTACAATCTTTCCAACTCCTCTTCAGAGATAATTCCTAAGTCTTACATTCAGGGATTATGTTGTAGATATATCTTTGGGACTGGGCACAAAGCATCTATATTACTCTTTTAATATCAACTTGAATTATTGCATCTATAGTTATATCACTCATTTATTTCTCATTTTAATATGAGGATTTTTAGGTAGAGACAGAACCTATGTACAATTCTATGTTATGTACAGCTTATCTTGGTAATGGTTTGCCTGAATATACATCATGCAAGTGTACACCTGTACTAAAGAATAAGTGTGCTTAATTGGGACTTATAAATGGTTATTTTTGATGTGTTTTAGCAGTCACAATTATATTTTAGTATATTAGTCTCATATTATGCTGAATAATGATAATGTATTGCATAAAGATATTTAACTCAATCATGGTATATATATAATGATGGTCTCATAAGGTTCTGATGGAACTCAATAATTTCTATATTTTGGTTTTTTTTTTTTTTCGAGACAGGGTTTCTCTGTGGCTTTGGAGCCTGTCCTGGAACTAGCTCTGTAGACCAGGCTGGTCTCGAACTCACAGAGATCCGCCTGCCTCTGCCTCCCGAGTGCTGGGATTAAAGGCGTGCGCCACCATCGCCCGGCTCTAATTTCTATATTTTGATGTGATAGCCATCACAGGTCATATGACAACACATCATTGAAGTATTTGTAGAGATATCAGTGTAAACAAACTTGTGCTGCTAGCATAAAAGTATATACATGTAAGTATATATATTAATATTTTAGTGAATAACTTAGTGTTTACTTGAATATTTTGTTTTTTAATTTAAAATTATTTCAATAAATATATAAGCAAAACTTTTTACATTTTATGGATTAAATTGCTCTCCAGTCCAAAGAGCAGTCAGGGTTCCCTGCCCTGTGGGAAGTCCAAGATCCTTCCCCCTCCATCCAGGTCCGGGTGTGAGCATCCAAATAGACTAGGTTCCCACACAGCCAGTACATGCAGTAGAATCAAAACCCCAGTGCCATTGTCCTTGGCTTCTCAGTCATCCCTCCTTGTCAGCCACATTCAGAGAGTCCGGTTTGATCATATGGTCCATCAGTCTCAGTCCAACTGGCCTTGGTGAGTTCCCATTAGATCAGCCCCACCGTCTCAGTGGGTGGACGCACCCCTCGTGGTCCTGACTTCTTGCTCATGTTCTCTCTCCTTTTGCTCCTCATTTGGACCTTGGGAGCTCAGTCCAGCGCTCCAATGTGGGTGTTGTGTCTCTAGCTTCATCCATCGTCAGATGAAGGTTCTATGTTGATATGCGAGATATTCATCAGTATGGCTATAGGATAGGGCCAGTTCAGGCACCCTCTCTCCTCATCTACTCAAGGAACTAGCTGGGGACATCTCCTTGGACACATGGGAACCCCTCCAGAGTCCAGTCTCTTGCCAACCCTCAAATGGCTCCCTTAATTAAGATATATATTTCCCTGCTCCCATATCCACTCCTCCTCCATCCCAACTGTCCCATTCCCCCAAGCTCTCCCCATCCTCCCCTTCTCCCTTCTCTCTCCCCATCTCTCCTTACCCACATCCCACTCCCACCCCCAAGCTCTCAATTTTTGACTGGCAATCTTGTCTACTTCCAATATCCAGGAGGATAACTACATGTTTTTCTTTGGGTTCACCTTCCTATTTAGCTTCTCTAGGATCATGAATTATAGGCACAATGTCCTTTATTTATGGCTAGAATCCACTAGTGAGTGAGTACACACCATATTCATCTTTTTGGGTCTGGGTTACCTCACTCAGGATAGTGTTTTCTATTTCCATTCATTTGCATGCAAAATTCAAGATGTCTTTTTTTTTAACCACTGGGTAGTACACTAATGCGTTTATATTCCACACTTTCTTTATCCATTCTTCCATTGAGGGGCATCTAGATTGTTTCCAGGTTCTGGCTATTACAAATAATGCTGCTATGAACATAGTTGAACAAATGCTTTTGTAGTATGATAGGGCATCTCTTTTGTATATTCCCAGGAGTGATATTACTGGACCTGGGGTAGGTTGATCCCGAATTTCCTGAGAAACCGACACACTGATTTCCAAAGTGGTTGCACAAGTTTGCATTCCCACCAGCAATGGATGAGGGTACCCCTTCCTCCACAGCCTCTCCAGCAAAGGCTATCATTGGAGTTTTTGATTTTAGCCATTCTGACAGGTGTAAGATGATATCTCAAAGTTGTTTTGATTTGCATTTCCCTGATCGCTAAGGAGGTTGAGCATGACCTTAAGTGTCTTTTGGCCATTTGAACATCTTCAGTTGAGAATTCTCTGTTCAGTTCAGTGCCCCATTTTATAATTGGGTTAATTAGCATTTTAAAGTCTAGTTTCTTGATATCATCCAGTCTTGTAACACCTACCCCATTCGCATGAGATTGACCCACTCTCTAAAGAAAGGAGCTAATCCCTTTCAGCCTCTTAAAAGGCCTTACATCTGAACACTTCACAGTGACATTCAGATTTCAACATGAGTTTCAGGGGCAAGCCATATTCAATATTCATAAAGTATGGTATGACTTCATGTTACTTTATTACTGTAAGACTCATGTACATATAAGATCACAACCACAGGTACTGAGTATTATAACTTCAAAATCTCTTTGGGGAGGACATAATTCAATTTATAACAGCATGTGTAATTGAAGACCTATGCTTTTGGATTGTGGCATTTAATTTTTAATTTAATTAAATTATCTTTTATTTGTATGTATACGGGCATTTTGCCTGGTTATATGTTTTTGCACTACATATGTACAATGCTACAAAAGGGCATCAGATTCTGTGGAAATAGAGTTATAGCCGGTTGTGAACCAACATGTGGATTCTAGGAATTGAACAATTAAAGATATGAATCATAACTAAGTACTCAAGGCTGAGAGGTTGCTATTCATCTGAACATATGGCATAAGGTTCATTTTGTACCATTGACCTCTTATTCTTGATTTTGTTTGTGGATGGTCAATTGAGCTTATCTTTCTGCCTAGATCCATTACTGTAGTTTATCTAACTGATTATCACTTATATATGTACATTATCAACCACTGTTGCTCTCTGTGCATACATGATGGATACTACTCATCTATGCTAAGTATGTAAGACTTCTGAATGCAGAATGAGTATGTTAATGTGAATATTAGTTCTATTATTGTGGCCATTAGATCTTGTACACGGATAAGGGCATGTCTGATGACTGCTCCTCTACCATTTCTATTACAAATTTTAATAGTTGTTCCCTCATGAAATAGGATAATTTTGTTGTATGCCAGAAGCATGCACAAATCCACATATGCTATGGGCAGGTTTTTTTTTTAAATTAGGGATCATGTTCATGTAAGTCTTTCTTTTCTCTTTATTTTTTTTTAATTTCCACCTCCTCCCCTCCTCCTACTTCCCTCCCCTCCCCCTATCCCCTTCCCCCTTCCTCTCCAATCCAAGGAGCAGTCAGGGTTCCCTACCCTAAGGGAAGTCCAAGGTCCTCCCCGCTCCCCCCAGGTCTAGTAAGGTGAGCATCCAAACAGACTAGGCTCCCACAAAGCCCATCCGTGCAGTAGAATCAAAACCCAGCGCCTTTGTCCTTGGCTTCTCAGTCAGCCTCCACCATCAGCCACATTCAGAGAGTCTGGTTTCATCACATGCTCCATCAGTCCCAGTTCAACTGGCCTTGGTGATCTCCCATTAGATCAGCCCCACCGTCTCAGTGGGTGGACGCACCCCTCGCGGTCCTGACTTCCTTGCTCATGTTTTCCCTCCTTCTGCTCCTCATTTGGACCTTGGGAGCTCAGTCCAGTGCTCCAATGTGGGTCTTTGTCTCTATCTCCATCCATCGCCAGATGAAGGTTCTATGGTGATATGCAAGATATTCATCAGTGTGGCTATAGGATAAGGCAGGTTCAGGCACCCTTTCCTCTGCTGCCCAAGGAACAAGCTGGGCACATCTCCTTGGACACCTGGGAACCCCTCCAGAGTCCAGTCTCTTGCCAACCCTCAAATGTCTCCCTTAATTAAGATATATACTTCCCTGTTCCCACATCCACCCCTCCTCCATCCCAACCATCCCATTCCCTCAAGCTCTCCCCATCCTCCCCTTCTCCCTTCTCTCTCCCCATCTCCCCGTATCCCCACCCACCCCCACCCCTGTGCTCCCAACCCCTGTCCGGCAATCTTGTTCACTTCCAATATCCAGGAGGATAACTATATGTTTTTCTTTGGGTTCACCTTCTTATTTAGCTTCTCTAGGATCAGGAATTATAGGCTCAATGTCCTTTGTTTATTGCTAGGATCCACTTATGAGTGAGTACATACCATATTCATCTTTTTGGGTCTGGGCATGTAAGTCTTCTTTTGTTTTGTTGTTATCCTCTTGAACCAAAGTCATCGACTGCTTGTATGTTTTTCTTATTAGCATACCATATCTTCCCAAGTAATGTAATCATACCACAATTTATTTCTGCACTATGTCCATATGCACCAGTATTATAATTGGTTCTACTGTGTTCTGTAGGTATGTGATTATGCATCACAAATACATATTCAGATGGCATTTTCTTACATTTTCGTTATCTAAGCACCCTACATATCATTCAGATATGCTCTTAGATCAATGGCATACATTATTTTTAATCAGCTGAGTGGTTTTTATTACTTTATTTCTGTGGTATTACTTGTATTTCATCTTTCATATGTGAATTGACCCATTATCCTTAATATTAACATGCCTAAACATTTTTTTGGTCAGGTACTATGTTTGAAGTTTTCATTTCAGAGATGCAGGGCTGGTTCAACATACACAAATCTATCAATGTAATCCACCATATAAATAAACTGAAAGAAAAAAAACCATATGATCATTTCATTAGATGCTGAAAAAGCATTCGACAAAATTCAACACCCCTTTATGATAAAGGTCTTGGAGAGACTAGGGACACAAGGGTCATACCTAAATATAATGTTTTCACTTAAACACCAAGATTTGTGAAAATACATGACAGTCTAGTATTTTTTCAGAATCTTAATATTTTGTGCCATTTTAATGTTAATCTGTGTGTGTACTGTGTATTTTGACAATAACACAGGTTTCTTTCTTCTTTGTTATTGGTTTCTACCCTTGTAACAAGGCATTAACGTATGTTGTAAGATTTTCTGAGTGTGCCTTGTAGTCAAATGCCCAGACTCCTGTGGTGGTTGCTTATGCACCATGGATGGTTGAGCATGTGCTATACTATCTACTTTTACAACATTGCCATCTGCTTCTGGAACAAAGTCATTCACTTCTCTACTCTGTTTTTAAACCATGTATTATGTCTGTCTGTCAGGAGAATCACAGCATATTGTCATTTGTTATTATATTTAAAAGGACAGGTTGTTGAACCAGAATTATGGGTTTGAATTGCAAATTGTTGACTTACTAACTGTGAAATCTTAGACATCTTAATCTGCATTTCTATTCTTTGGTTTCTACAAAATGGCAAAGATAATATCTCATAAATCTGTGCAGATTAATACATGATTACATGCAAACTATTTCAAACACTGAGTATAATGTGAGGTATATGTGTGTGACAATGGTAATGATGGTGATGAAACTGTATCCCTTGATTTCTTATCATGACCGCCACCTTTAGTTCTGAAGCTAAATGCAACTACATTATGGTCAAACAATGATACTTGTAATAGTATTTAAAAGATTATGGTGTGAGTTTATGCAACGGAGGACTGACTCACTTTGAGTCAATGCTACCTGGAGTATTCGATTAGTTCTAACTCTATTATTTTCTGTTCTTCTGTCATCAATTTATCCCCTAATATTATTGCACATCTACTTTTAGGTTGTAGTCATAAACTTATTTACTTGTAATATCTGGGAAGACACCATGGTGATATGCTCTACTATCAGATGACTGTATGAGTATGTGTCATGCCTTTAGCATAATTGCCATGTCTTGCTGGCCTAATAATAGTCTCCCTGTGAATGATGTTACCTTTGTTCCTATATCTTGCTTATCTTGGCATATTCTTCATTAGGTTATTTGCTCCTCCTACCATTGAATGACTGTAACTGTATAGGTTTTTGCTCATGTACCATAGTTGTCTGAGCACGCAGCATGCTTGTCTGCTCATACCCCATGGTTCCTGAGCAGGAATCTTAACTGCCTACCACTCTATAGGAAAATGGTGTTTTATGCATCGTCTGTCTGTCAGTTTGTGTTTTGTGATTGTTTTTCCTAGTATATGGATCTCTGCTTCTAGAACATACCTGCATTTTCCTGTACCATTTATGTCTGTTCCAAAGTTATAGATATTATCTCATGTCACTAGACTTCCTGTACATCAGAGTTAAGTGCTCAGATACATCCATGCACCATGACTGCTTAAACACATACAATGATTTCTAAGCTGTTTGATCAGTTTCATCTGCTCCTAGCCTAAAGGGAACCATGACCTATGAATTTCAAAATGATAGCATGTCTGCTTCTACAACATAATTTTAAATTAAATCACAAGATTGTATAACTCAGCAGCATGATCAAATGCTCTAGTACAAATGATGTCTGTTTGTGCATCATGGTCACATGGTCATTTGAGCATATATATGCTGCTATGTCTCCCTTGTCATATGTGACATCTACTCATGCAGTAAAGCTCTTTGCTCCTGTGTCGTGGCTCACTTATAAAGCACAAAATCATCTGACTGGGTCTCACAGCATGGCTTTCTTCATCCATACCATATCTAGGATCTATGCATCTAGCTCTTGTGGCATGACTACTATGTCATAGTATAGATTGTTTTGTACAGATTCTAATCAAATGGGCACACACTGCTCATGACTTCCATCACTTCTGGTTGTCCATTGGATCTCTCTCTATATATCTTGGCCAAATGATTCTGAAATAAATGTTCATGCATTGAGATTTTTTTCAGTTTCACAGCATATTCACTTGTGAATTAGCTACTTATAGATATTTTCTACTATACCTTGCCTCTTTGCTCTATGTGTTTCTGCACTCATTTTCAGTACTTGTATGGCTGGCTATGTATAGCACATTCTTCCATTTTATTATGTTTGAAGTTTTACTATAATCTTGTGGTCACTCCTCACGATTGCAGCAAAATCCAACCATCATTGTCTGCTTTGTAATAAAGCTGGAAATTTCTGTATCTTGACTATCACTTTGCATACCTTAATTATTTCTTACTTCAATGTTCTTGCCTCCTCTTCCCTCCTCAGTATCTGCTACTATATACTGGATGTCAACTCATGTTGCAGAACCTTCAGTGTGTGCATTGTGGCCAAATGCTCAGATTCCTGTGGTGGCTGCTCATGCACCACGGATGTTAGAGCATGCACTACGGTGTCTACTTTTGCTACATTGCCATCTACTTCTGGATCAAAGCCATTTGTTTTTGTTTTATATGTCTTTAATTTTACCACATTCATCTGAGGAAGCATAACATTATCAGAGTAGATACTCAGTGCAGACTCTGAAGCCAGCCTTTTTGGATTAGAATACTGGTTTTCCGCTTAATAGTTTGATGTTCTTGAGAAAGATAATTTTCTTCCCAGTGTCTCTGCTTTGCCAATTTTAAAATAATGATAGTAGTATTATCTTATAGGGTCATTGTGGAGACAGCTTAAATGTAATATGCTTAGCTTAGTGTCTGGCACGTAGCAAATATTAAATGCTTCCTGGTGTTGTTGGATTATTTGTATCATATCTTGTTCTATATGGTCCATTAATGTTATATCTTAGTTTCTTATTTTATATGAGTGTTATCTATTTCTTTTACAAAGCCAATCATTGCTTTATTGAGTTTTTCATAACTGATAATGATTTTCTGAGCAGAAAGAGTACCGTAGTTGACTACCATTTCTTACCTATCATGTGTTTAAAGGTATGTTTGTGTGTTTTGTAATAAAAAAAACAGTTACTCACACCGTTTCTCTTGCACATGGACATCTGATCATATGTCATTGCGCTTCCACTATATCCTTTGTTCCTGGACCAGTATATTATTATTCTATTATGATTTCTTGATCATGTATTATGATTGAACTAGCTCCTTTTCTAGTCACTATGGCAAAATATCCAAACAAAAGCAACTTAAGCAAGCAGAGGTTTGCTTGGCTTCCAGTTTCTGAAGTACAGTTAGTTTATCTTGGTGAGGAAAAGATGGCAGCTGGAGGAAACTAGTGTGTAGTTAAGGAAATTTATAGAGTAGTTTGCTCTCATTTTGTCACACCAAGAAGCAGAGTGAACCTACCAGGAACAGGGCCCACATATAACTCTCCCAGGCTAACCCCAGTGATTGACTTCTACCAGTCAGGTCTTAAACTTTTCCCACACAGTGCCTCCATTTGGTGACCATGTGTTCAAGTATACGAGCCTGTTGGGAACATCATGGAGAAGTGACCACTCATGTTGATCGATGTCCCTGTACTATAATCATCTCTTTGGGAAATTGGGTGTTTAATTCCATTCTCTGTTTATACGGGTATTGTTACTTTGGTGAAGTCTCTTAATTTCTTTCACTGAAAATATGTCTTACTTTTGCTAAAAAAATTACTTCACTTAATAGTTGTAGTGATGTCTCATTTCTTTTATTGCAGTTTTCAATCTTAAGAATGTCTTTTAAAGAAATGCATTGGTGTAATCAATCTTCGATATTTAGCACTCCGTGATCATGGGGCTTATTGTTCTGTTTTGAGTTTTAAAATATAAAATGCAGCACATATTGACAGTTATATAAAGATGCACATTGTTTAATAGTGATTAATTGTACATCTGTTCAACCACCATACAGGTCAAGATCTAAAAATTTGTGAAGTTTATAAGCCCATCTCTGATCTCAGTTCATTGCCAGAAGCAACCATTATCCTGACTCTTATTTATTTTCTTAAATGAATTTATTACATGTGTGATCAAATGTACATTAGTTTTTTTCTAATTTTGAAATGTAATGTTTGTATGTATGTATATAGGTATGTGTGTGTATTTGTTTGTAGTGACATTTAATTTTATTTTAATAAATAAAGCTTGCCTGAAGTTTAGAGAGTAATACAGTCACACTGGCCAGCTTTATAGCTCAGGCAATGGTAACACACACCTTCAATCCCAGTAGCCACACTAGTTTGTCATTGAAACTGGGTAATAGTGGTGCACGTCTTTAATCCCAGTGACACATGCCTTTAATCCCCAAACTAGAGAGATTATAAAATGGGAGGAGACATCTCTCACTCTTAGTCTTATTCTGAGATTCTTGGATGCAGGATTGCCATTTTCAGAGGTGAGTGCCAGTGGCTGGCTGCTTTGCTTTTCAGATCTTCAGGATGAACCTCAATATCTGTCCGAATTTATATTAATCATGTTTCATTTGCTTGTATATGTATGAACATGTGCATAGCATGCATGTGGATGTTTGAGATGACACATAGCTTCTTATTTATTTATTAATTTATTTGTGTGTTTGTGTGCGTGCATGTCTGTGTTTGTGTGTGTGTCTGTGGAGGTCAGAGGACACCTTTGTCTAACTGGTTCTCTCCTTCTACCTTTACGAGGGTTCTATGGCTTAATCTCAGATTGCCAGGACCACATAATAGCACCTTTACTTGCTGAGTAAAGTCTTGTCGACTTGAGACAGTCTCTCTTGTTTGCCACTGTGAAAGCCTGGCTCACTGGGCTGTGAGATTCTGTACACATCTTTGTATCCCAGAGATCCTTTTGATCAAGGTGAATGACGTTTTTTATGTGTTTGAATTTGGCTAGTTGAGGATTTTGTATTTGTTTATCAGAAAAAAATGACCTCTGATTTTCTTTTCTTATAATGTTCCTATCTAGCTTTTTTAATCATTGTAATATAAAAATTATTCCTATATTTTCATGGGACCACAAAAGACTCCAAATAGCTGAAACAATTTTGAGAAGGAAGGACCAAACTGAAGGTCTTACATTAGTTATATTGGGATAAAAGAGAACTTTAACTTGTGCATTCATAGTCAATTGATTTTTGACAAAGGTAATATGCTAGCCAACCATCTGTTACTCTATGACAAGAGGTTTTTTTTTTTTGCCATAAACAATTAGGGAGGAAAATTTTGTTTTGGGTCATAGTTTCAAGATTTCAGTTCATGTTTGGCTCATTCCATTTTTGTGGTACTGAAGTGAAGCCAAACATTGTGGTGAACAGGGCTAGATGATACAAAAATTATTACCATATGGTAGCTAGCAAGTTATAATAAAAATGAAGGGATTTGTGACAATAAATTATTTTCAGAGGTGTGACTTTCTTCTTCTAAAAGTTATTACCATACATTCAATTGTGAATTGACTGATAGATTGACCAATTTATTAGAGCAAAATTATGCTAATCTAACCATGACTTAAATATGGAATCTACCAGCTTAGGACCAAGCTTTCCATGCATAAACTTTTAAGAGACAGTTTATACTGAAACCACAAGAAACTAGAATGTATGAAAATATCTGGCGATTTGAGTGAGAATGATCCCAATAGGCTCATATGTTTGAATAGTTGGCCCCCATTTGGTAGATTTGTTTGTAAAGTATTGGGAGGTGTGGCCTTACTGAAGGGTGTGTAACACTGGAAGTGAGTTTTGATGTTTCAAAAGACTTTTATTTGTCTGTTAGATTCCCCTCTCTGCCTCATGGTTGTTGTCTCAAAATCTGAGCTTTCAGCTATTATTTCAGCACCGTGCTGCCAGCTCTCTGACATGATGCTCATGGACTCTTAGCACTCTGAATTCCAACCCTCAAAACAACTCTTTCTTCTAGAAGTTGTATTGCTCATAGTGCCTATGAAAGCAATAGAAAGGTAACTAAGATAAGAAGTAACAGTGCCTTTGACACATAATATTCACAAATCTGGATACCTCCATCTAGAAGAAAGACATTGGATTCTTGTTTTTTACTATGTACAAAAGTCAACTCCAAATGGATCATTGGCTTAAAGGCATCCAAACTTTAATACTATTTGGTTTAGTTACTTTTGTGTCACTACGGCCAAATAACTGGAAGGATCATTTAAAGAAGGAAATACTTATCTTTAACTCAAAGTTTTTCAAAGTTTTCATCCTGTGGTTGCTTCTTTTGCTTCAGCAGAACATCCTGAGAGCAGAAAACTGACGGGGTAAGATGGAATTTCAAGGCAGTTTTTATTTGTTCTAAAATGCATTATAGCTTCTCAGTTTTCAAAATATGCATAGTGAATAGTGAAGTAAAATACATATGTTTTGATATCAGTGAATACAGTGGCTTATAGATTATCACTGGATCTGGTGTGTTAATCAATCACAATCAACTCTTCTGTATTTGCATACATTTCTTTAATTTTTCTATTCTTTCTTTAATAAAATAGATAGAATATTTTGGTTCATATTTACACATATTTTTAACTTTAAAAAATAATTATTTTCTTAATTTTGGATTTGATTTTTTAAAATAGTATGAAGTTGCTTTAGTTTTTGCTATTTTTTCTTTTATTGAATATAGATCTTTTTCATACCATACAGTCTTCTCTTCCATCTGGATCCACACCCTTTCTGTCTCTTGTTATAAAACAAATGAGCATCAAAGAATAATAATAAAAATAAATAAAAAACAAATCAGTGTATTACAAAACAAGAAGAGGCATTGGAAAAGCACAAGCAATGCATACAGATGCAGAGACACATGGATTTGCACACATAGGAATCTCATAGAAACTCAAAATTGGAAGCCATAATATGTACTTAAGGAACATGTAAGGTAAATTAAATAAGTAAATAGGTAATAAATAAATAAATAACTCATGACTTAACATTATGAGATAACTAACCTCCAGAGATGCCACTGAGTTTATTTATTGTTGCTTATCTACTGCTGGGCATGCAGCCTACCCTTAAGAGTAGTTTGAGTACTCACTGAGTGTAGAAAAATATTTTTTTATTTTTAAGTGACTATCAGTTGAAGTTATATTCTGGGTTAGGGTGTGTGTCTGCTTCTTTTAGCTCTCGGACCCTACGTGTTGCAAACCCATGCAGGCCCTGTGCATACTGCCACAATCTCCATGAGTTCATATGTGTGTCAACCTTGTTTGTGTAGAAGGCGTGGATTCCTTGGTGTTCTCCATGCCCTTGGGCTCTTACACCCTTTCCTCCTCCTCTTCTGTGTAGAGTTCCCTGAGCCCTGAGGGGATGAATTTAGTGGAGATATTCCTTTCGGGGCTGAGTGTTCCAAGGTATCTCACTGTCTGTATATTGTGTGTTTGTATATTTGTTTCCCTTTACTACAGAGGGAGCTTCTGTGACGATGACTGAGCAAGGCACAGACCTATGAGTGTAGCAGAATGTCATTAGGATACATTTATTGCTTCATCCCTTTGTCATAACAACAGTTTTTATTTTTTCCCTAGGTACCTGGCCTATCTCCTTTCAGGTTCTTGCCCATTCAAACAGTACTGGGTATGGGTTCCATCTCATAATGGACCTTAAGTCAAATCAGATATTGGTTGGTTACTCCCACAGATTTGTACCACTGTTGCACCAATGTATCTTGCAGGCAGGTCACTCTTATAGATTTCCACCAGGTATATGGCCTAATTAGTCTTATATTCTTCATCACAGGAGCAATGTCAGTGATGAATTCCATCTGATGGAGTGGGCCTTAAATCCAACCATTTATTCGTTGATTACTGCCAGAAGCTTTGTGTCACTGTTGTACTAGCATATGTTACAGTAAGCACTGTAGATCAAAGAATTTGTAGCTGGGTTGGTGTTTGCCCTTCTCCTCTGGTAGTGTGCAGAGTACCTTCCTGTACCACAAACTCAGTACTGATGAAGCCTCTAGGTAAGCTCCAGCTCGACTTCTCTGTGTTCACTGAGTTGTAGGCGTTGTCTTCAGCAATAGGGTCTTATTAGTTTATGAGACACCACCAACAGTTGTCTTTGTAATAGCCTGCATTGTTTGTGTGTTTCCATGGGGGAGCCATTGACCAATTACATGTAACCCAGCAGCTCAATTAGATGTAACCCAGTCCCAGTACTGGAAACTTCATTTGGTGACAAGAGATGTCCAGTTTGGGCTCTGTTTCCTTTGTTATTTGGTAATTTTAACCAAGTCTGATAACGTTATTATTTTAAAAGAACATTCAGTTTATTTACATGTAAACTTTTTGTTGATAAATCTAGATTTGAATTCTTTTTTCAGACTTTTATTTAAGGTACATTAATTTTTTTTTGCTTTAGTTGGATTAACATTTTTCAGTTTTTGTTTTTCTTCTCCTCATCCAGTATACATTTAGTAATACATATGCTTCACTGTTCAAAGTCTTTATTTCTAGAAGCTGTGCTTTTAAGTCACGTAGTTTATTGTTTATAATGCCACTTTTGTGGAGATCATAAACCCTTTATACTATGGATAATGATGAATCCAAATTCTGAATTATGAGCTGTTTATTTTCTGCTCATAATTCTAGCACTTTTTGTTGCTTCTTTTTCATAGTATCTAGATTCCTCATGTGTGCTTGTGTTTGAGAACAAATCAATGCCTCTGAAGGTATTTCTTAGAATTCCTCAAAGCTCTGTATGAAGATGCCATCTTCCAGAGATGATAGCTGTTTACTCTTGCATGCCACCTGGAACACATTTTGTAGTCATTTTAAATTAAATTCATAGTTTGATTTTTTAACCTAATAATGTGAATAAGGTGATGGTGGGTTCTATTCTTTCAAGAGTGACTTGTTTGTAGTTTGAAGTGTTTCTAACTCATCTTTTTCCCCCATATAAGTGCTGAGGAGGAAGGCACAAACTTGCTTCTAAATTTGCTCATAACAGAATTTATAGCACTTGGAGAATCTGACCTGTATGCTAGAAAGTGAGTGTGTGAATGCATGTGTATTGTCACATTAGCACTAGTGGAAAATTTCGCTCACTTGCTCTAAGATTGTCAGAAACAAAAGTTGGCTTTGTAAATATGTTTTCTCTTATTCTCCCACTTACTGTTGCTTTTCCTTTTAAATTTTTCTCGGGTGGTTTCTCCTTTGGTCTTAGTCACAAAGGTAGTGAATAATGCTAGTTTAATTGTGAATATATGCAAAATTACATACATATATCCTGTAACATTGAGATTATTTTCACTTGAAATACAGAGTTTGCTTTTCTTTATAGCTTAACTGCCTTAATAATTTGTCTAGGAGTAGTCTTTGAAAAAACAATTGTAAAATCTGTTTTCTCTTTATTCACTTATGCTAATTGTGATATTTGAATTTATTCATTTTTTGCTAGCTTAATCTGTTAAAACAGAATGCTGTATTAGTTTACCTTAACAACTCAATTTATTTCATTTATTTTTATTTCTGCATTTCTATTTTTGTTTTCCAGTAGTGCCAATGAGAACATGAAGTTTTATGAGTTGCTACTAATATTGATGATGAGTGAGAATAGCAAATGTGTATTTCAAAGAGCAGTACAGATAAAAATATTATATCAGAAAATGATCACAAGTATTTTTTACTTGTTCATTCCCTAGTTTTCTAAGTTTTTCTTTGTGTGGAAACAAGATTGCTTTATATGTTTTTATAATCATCAGGTCTTTTAGAGGGGCAAAGATGTCTTACATAGTCCAAGAGAATTTTTCTATTACAATCCATTGTTTTGCTCAGATTTACCTTTCTCTTCTCTCTCTCTCTATCCCTCCACTCCCCCGTGTATGTGTGTGTGTGTGTGTGTATGTATACAGATGCTTGTGGAGGGCAGAAGAGAGTGTTAGATCCCTGTAACTGGAGTTTCAGATGTTTGTGAATCACCTAATATGGGTGCTGGGAACTAAACCCAAATCCTTTGGAAGAGCAGTAAGCACTCTTTTTTTTATTTTTATAAAGATTTATTTACTTTATACATATGAATGTTTTGTTTACATGGGAGTGTGTGCACCATGCACATATCTTGTTCTTTTTTTAATTTTTATTTATTTATTAAAGATTTCTGTCTCTTCCCTGCCACCGCCTCCCATTTCCCTCCCCCTCCACCAATTAAGTCCCCCTCCCCCCTCAGCCCGAAGAGCAATCAGGGTTCCCTGCCCTGTGGGAAGTCCAAGGAACCCCCACCTCCATC
>NW_004949143.1:570558-578375 GCF_000317375.1 Microtus ochrogaster
TTTATTTATACTCATTTATTTAATTTTATGTTCCCACCACAGTTCCTCCCCCCCATCCTCGCACTCCCCTTTGTGTCCACTTCAGCCCTCCCCACAGCTATTCCTCCCAGTGGGTAAGGGCTCCCATGGGACCTGGGAGTCATCAAAGTCTGGCACATTAAGTTGGGACAGGACCAAGCCCCTTACCCCTGCATTAAGGCTGAGCATGGCATCCCACCATAGAGAATGGGCTCCAACAAGCTAGCTCATGCACCAGGGATAGATCCTGGTCCTACTGCCAGCGGCCTCTCAAATAGTACAAGCTTCACCACTGTCTCTCACATATGGAGGGCCTAGTTTTGGCCCATGAAGACTCCACAACTTTCAGTCTAGAGTTCTTGAGTTTCCATGAGATTGATTCAGCTGTTTCTGTAGATTTTTCCATCATGATCTTCACCTCCATTATTTGTAGTAGCCAGAATCTGGAAACAACCTAGATGCCCCTCAACTGAAGATTGGATAAAGAAAATGTTGTACATTTACACAATGGAGTACTACACAGCAGAGAAAAAAATGACATCTTGAAATTTACAGACAAATGGATGGAACTAGGAAAAGCATCATGAGTGAGGGTAACCCAGACTCAGAAATACAAACATGGTATGTACTCACTCATAAGTGGATACTAGATATAAGGTAAAGAGTAACCAGACTATAATCCACAGCTCTAGAGAAGCTAGTAGGAAGTAGGATCTTAAGAGGGACACATGAATCACACTGGAGAGGGGGAATTAGATGAGATTGCCTGTGTAAAATTGGTGAGAGTAGGTGCTAAAGGGGAGGGGATGAGAGATTAAAACATGAGGGTTTGAGATGGTCGGTGGTGGGGGGAGACTGACAGAGTAGGAGAGCAATGAAAGAGAGATCTTGGAAGAAAGAGTCATTGTGGGCCAGGGAGAAACCTGATATTAGGGAAATTTCAAGAGTCCACTCTTAATACCAGTGTATATTCTACAATTACCTTTAGACATTATAATTAGGCTTCCCCAATATTATCTTTGTGAACCAAACATCATTCTCCCACTATCTTTTAATGTTACTGCTTCTTTTTAATGAGCAATAGAAATCAAATATATTTTGAATTGCACTAATTCAGCAGATAGGGGTCTCATATTTAGAAGTTACTGAATGAACATGGCATGACTCATATGAAGTTGTGTTTGTATGAAGTGTTCTTTGGAAAACCCTACTAAATTAGAGAAAGGCCAGTAAAAATGAAACATAAAGCAAGCTGTTGTCATAACTAGCAGTGAACAGAAATATTTACAACTTTCTCCTTGCCAGCCCTTCTTTAAGGCTGTTTCACCTACCGGGGTTCAAAACCTGAAGCACTTTATTTATTATATATATTTGGTAGTGGTGATGGGGCTTTACCCAGAATCTTGTGCATATTAGGCAAGTGCTCTAAAACTGATGAAGCCCAGATGCTACATTTTCCTTCAAAATTTTAAATCACTACACCCTCCTTGTACCTCCCTTCATCACCTCTTCTTTTTCCCCATCACTTGTTATCATTTTTTGCCTTTTTTGATCATAATTTTGATTACTATTCCATATGTACATACATAAGTGCAAAGACAACTTATTTTTCTATTTAGTGTGACTTATGTACATTATTTCAGGACTGACCACTTTGTATTGAATAGTGAAATAGGGGACTCATCCCTGGGAGAGGTTATTTTTTCTCCTCTCAGTAGTCATTAGTTACATGTGGTTCTTCATATAAAGGTGGGACCCCTTGAGATTTCCTCCTTAAATATTAGCATGTCTATTGGGGTTGACCTTGTTCAGATTTGGGCAGCAGTATTGTTGATCATGAGTATAGCTCCCCTGCCATTTCTAAGAGGCAATCTCACAGCAGACTTCCTATTACTATTATGATCTTTCTGCTCCCTCTTCTTTGATGTTTGCTGAGCTTTACATTCAGGAATGCTGTTGTAGATTTGTCTATTTGTTCTAGACACCCCGAAGTCAGTTGTTCTCTACATTTTGATTGGTTGTGACTTTTTGTAATGGTCTCTGTCTGCTGCAAAGAGAAGCTTTGCTGCACCAGGGCAGCTTGGATGCTGAGACTGGTGGGGAGCGGGTGCTGGGGTTGAGACACTGAGGCTTCTTTTCAGGTGGAAGAACAGCAACTTTTATTTTTTCCCTGAGCTAAAGCCTTTTATACCTCTACTGCTTCTGTGGAAAACCACCAGCCAGAAAGAACACAAACATCCTTGTCAGTTACAGACCACAAGGAAGTTCTGCTGTCAGTCAGGGGGAGTGAGGGCAGCTTCTTTGATGTGAGGTGAGAGCTACAGTTCAGTGAGTATAAGGACAGATATTGAATGCATTTGGGAGTTTTGATAGTTTTATAAAGTTCTCATCATTACCATTCAGAGACAAAAGTTTCTTCAGCCTGATAGTGGCCCTATGACAAAGTTTAGAATAGTTGAGAGGAAATAGGAAAAGAAATTCATTCATGGAAATTCAGATCATTGACTTGTTTTGGGTTTCTAGATGGTGAATATGCTGTTCAACTTGTTCAAATAATTGTGGGATTTTCTTCAACAACATTTATAACCTTAGAGAACACAAATTTTGTATGAATCGAGCCAAGAAATATTTTCTAAGTGACTATAGTGGGAGGTTGTTTATACAAAATGTTGGTGAAAGAATAGTTTAGATGATTTACTATTGGAACTTGTCTTGAAATGCAATACTAGCCCAGCCCAAGAATCTGCAAAACATTAGAGTAATCAATAGAGTAAAATGGTAGTTTCAAAGTAAAAATAGGGTAAGACTAACAGTTTACAATATAGAAGAATAACAGAGTAAGGGTTTAAGATTTGTGACATGTGACACATTTTGCATAAGATTCACAAAGTGCAGATATAGAGTGCTAATATAGAATGAGAAGATAATTATTAAGTATTGTGGGGATATAAACAGTGTTGGAGGAGGGGGCCACATATTTGTCCCAGCTGCCAAGAACCAAAATAATCACACAGAAACTGTATTAATTAAAACACTGCTTGGCCCATTAGCTCTAACTTCTTATTGGCTAACTCTTATATTAAAATAACCCATTTTTTATTAGTTTGTATATCTCCATGTAGCAATCAATGGCTTACCAGCAGAGATTCGGCATGTCTGACTCTGGCAGCTCCATGGCTTCTCACTCACTCTGCTTTCTTCTTCCTAGCATTCAGTTCTGTCTTCCCCGCCTACCTAAGTTCTGCCCTATCAACAGGCCAAGCAGTTTCTTTATTCATTTTAGTGGTAATCACAGCACACAGAGGAGACTACCACATCTGTTGCAAGGAACCACTTGTTCGTCCCGGCCACCCAGAGCTGAAATAACCACAAAGATACTGTATTAATTAAATCACTGCTTGGCCCATTAGCTCTAACTTCTTATTGGCTAACTCTTACATCTTAATTTAACTCATCTCCATTAATCTGTATATCACCATGTGGCTTTGTCTTGCCGGCAAGATTCTAACTGGCATCTGTCTCAGGCAGAGAATACATGGATTCTAACTCTGCCCTTCTTTCTCCCAGCATTCAGTTCTGTCTTCCCTGCCTACCTAAGTTCTGCTCTATCAACAGGCCAAGGCAGTTTCTTTATTCATTAACGCTAATCACAGCACACAGAGGGGACTCCCACATCACACATCAAAACAGCTATTCTATGTATACGACCTGCACAGATAAACGTGAGATAGTGAAAGTGATGAAAACTGTGAGCTGATCTGTTTTTGAAGCAATGTGAGCATGTAAAGGAGAAACAGCTTTGGAATTACATTGATATAATTACCATCATGTTTCCCAATTACATATATATGTGAAGACACATATGCCATAACTAAGAGGAAAGCTGGTAAAATAGTTGTTTTGACAGAAAGTTTGTGTCTTTCAATGATTTATTTATTTTTATTTTATGCTTATTAGTGTTCTGCACACATGTATGCCTGTGTGAGGGTGTCAGATCTCCTGGAACTAAAGTTACAGACAGCTCTGAGCTGCCACGTGGGTGCTGGGAATTGAACCCAGGTACTCTGGAAGAACAGCCTGTGCTCTTATCCACTGAACCATCTCTCCAGCCGAAAACTTAAGTTTTTGAGGCAAAAGTATGGAGAAATTTTTCCTTTAAGACATTGAGAGGATAGCAGAGTTTGTTTATTGTAAATGAAAGATTTAAAGGCCAAGAAGAAGAAGGTTTACAAGAGAAGAATCTACAGACTTATCTCTGAGTAGAATATGGTAGTCAGAGATGTGTTGTCATGAATGCAGGAAAATATTCAGTAATTTTTCCAATAAATATTTTAATAAGTGGTTACCATATAGCAGGCATTGGCTAATAGCTCAGACATTAAGTTAAAAATTTCACACTAATGAAGCTTATATTTAAGAGGGGGAAAGGGCAATGAAGAAATAAATGTTATTGTAGGTGATAGCAAAGGCTTAAGTAAAATGAAACTGGTAGAGCAAGAAAGTGGAGAAGAGGGTAGTTTCAGATCAGAGAAATTTATGTAAAGTTTTCTAATCTGACTAGAATTCTAAAGCAAGTGAGCGAGTGATCCAAAGTAATACATGAAGGAAGAACATTATGACAGAAGAATGAACAAGGGCATTTTTAGGGAATACCAGGAAAACAAGTGTGGCCTGGTGTTAAGGAGAGAATTGGAGTTGATTTCAGTGGGAGCTTGTGGTCTGATCATGTAGATGGTTCGTGTCATAGCAAGTACTGTGGAGCTAATGCAAATACACTGTTCAAGCTTAAGAAAGGGCACAGTCGAATCTCTGATCACAGTGAAGACAATGGAAATACAAAGGGACAAAATTGGAGACACAAGGACAAATTAGGCCATTGGCACAGTTCATTTCTGCTGCTAGCTAACACAAACTGGAACGCCTGAGGTGGAGTGACCTAGAAAGGAAACTTTAATAAGGTTCTAGAGCCTGAGAAATCTGGGAGCCTGATGCCAAATCTGCTCAGTTTTGGAGTAAGGCCTCCTATGTTTCAAGCTCATGGTGGAAAGCCCAAGACAGAAGGGCTGCATACAGAGGAAGGCAATCACCAGAGTGGGCTTGCTTTGTGGCAGCATGCTCTCGTGGTGCTGAACCAGTCCTGTGAAAGAAAAGCATTATTAAATTGTTTATGAGAGATCTATCTCTCAAACTGAGACAACTCCTGCTAGGCTCCACATCTAGTGCCCCAGTGGTGCAAGCATCAGTGTGAGTTTTAGCTGGAAAAAAAACGACAAAGCTTTTAACAGAATAGAAGAAAAAAATTGATGAATGCATGTTAATTGGACAGTAGATGGAGAAAGAAGACCTTGGTATGTTATTTGTGTCTTCACTGATTCTGGTTTTTTTTTTTTTTTTGGCTGTTTTATTTCCTTGGAATGATGCCTGACATATAGGATGATGCTTCGTTAGTTTTGAGTAAAGAACAATAAGAAAAGTTTCAGTGGAATGCAGGTGAAATTTGGATCTACCCTGCTACCCCATCCTTTATAGCATCTTACTTCATTTAGTGTTCTGCCTGTATCACGGTAACATTCATCTATTCAGTCGCTGTTCTTAAAATACCCATTATTTGTTAGGCACTCTGCTATGCATTACTCATGCAATAAGCCCTCTGTATTGGCAAGTTCTGGATCCACAGATTCAATCAACCACAGATTAAAAATATTTTTTAAAGTTACGTCTGTGCTGAATATGTGCAGCATTTCCCACAGATTCAACCAACCACAGTCTGAAAATATTTAAAAGTTTATGTCTGTGCTAATTATGTTCAGATGTTATTCTCATTCTTCCTTCAGAAGTATAATGACTTGTGTCAAACTTATGTTGTAATATATGTGATCTAGAGAGGCCATTTAAACTACTTAGGAGGCTGTGAATGGAATCTAGGTTAATGTTGAGTGTCTGAGGATTTTTGATATTTGGGAATCCTGGAATGAACCCTTCATAGGTATCAAAGAAGAATTATATATCTCTGAATAAAATAAATAAAAATCTTAGTTCACACTGGAATATATAGCAGTGTAAATGCATCATGTTAGGAACATGCCTGACATTGCGATGTGTTGCAAGAAGTCTACAGTGACCGAAGTGAAGTGCCTAACAGAATGAGATTTTAAAAGAATGTCCAAGCGTAAAGCTATCATAGGGATGCTCTAAAAATATTTTAAAGTTTTATGTGTATCCATTCTTTTAAAAATCTCATAATGTATACAATTTATATTAAGTATATCCACCTCATTTCCTCTCCTCCAACTTTCCCCAGATCCCCCATCTCATTTGCCTCCTAATTTCATATTCTCCTTTACTTATTTATTTTTTTAAATTTATTTATTTATTAAGGATTTCTGCCTCCTCCCCGCCACCGCCTCCCATTTCCCTCCCCCTCCCCCAACCAAGTCCCTCTCCCTCATCAGCTTGAAGAGCAATCAGGGTTCCCTGACCTGTGGGAAGTCCAAGGACCGCCCACCTCCATCCAGGTTTAGTAAGTTAAGCATCCAAACTGCCTAGGCTCCCCCAAAGCCAGTATGTGCAATAGGATCAAAAACCCATTGCCATTGTTCTTGAGTTCTCAGTAGTCCTCATTGTCTGCTATGTAAGTCCGGTTTTATCCCATGCTTTTTCAGACCCAGGCTAGCTGGTCTTGGTGAATTCCCGAAAGATCATCCCCATTGTCTCAGTGTGTGGGTGTACCCCTCGCGGTCCTGAGTTCCTTGCTCGTGCTCCCCCTCCTTCTGCTCCTGATTTGGACCTTGAGATTTCTGTCCGGTGCTCCAATGTGGGTCTCTATCTCCTTTCATCGCCTGATGAAGGTTAATATTCAGGAGGATGCCTATATGCTTGGCCTGAGGCAGGAACCAGGAAACAGAGCGAGGGCATTTGGTAAGCGGAACCCTTGGCCAACAGGGAAACCTGTACTCCATTTTTTATTGGACTATTTGTTCTTTTGATGACCAATTTCTTGAGTTTTTTGTATATTTTGGAAATCAGACCTCTGACTTATGTGGGGGTTAGTGAAGATTTTTTTCCCATTCTGTAGGCTGTTATTTTGTGTTGTTGAGCATGTCCTTTGCTTTACAGAAGCTTTTCAGTTTTCAGGAGGTCTCTCTGTTCTTCTACTCCTGATTTGGATCTTGAGATTTCTGTCCGGTGCTCCAATGTGGGTCTCCTTTCATCGCCTGATCTCATTGAGTGATGTCTTTAAAGATAATGCCTGTGAATAAAGAATTAGCGTCAAATGACCTCATGAAGGGAACCTAATACAATAGAGAAGATTATTCAAGTCTGCCTAGGCAAAGGAAAATAAAACGTTAGTCTTAGATGGATGCATCCTAACCTGGGGCAAAAAAGAGTTTATTACCAAATAAACACTTTAGTGAATAAACTCTCAGCAAGATTCACAAGCAAAATTGTGAAAAGGTATTTTTTTGTTTTTATACCCATAAATATATATAACAGAAGTGTATAAAGTCTTTATAAATATAAGTATATTACAATTACTGATTTTTAAAATGCAAGATATATGTGATTAAGATTCAATAGAAAGTGAATCAGAAATAATGACCAAAAAGAAACAAGAACAATGTCATATTAGATAAAATTCTTTGAAAAACCACAAATAAATTTATAAAAATCACAGTTTACTTGAGCTACTATGAGAAAATACGACTAACTGGGTGGTTAGAACTGCAATTTTTTTTTTTTTTTTTTTTTTTTTTTTTTTCGAGACAGGTGGGCAAGGGGATTGAATGGTCTTCTAGAAT